>NC_091476.1:135704133-135944133 GCF_036971445.1 Narcine bancroftii
CAAAAGGGCACCAATCATTCCCAGTGCTGAAGAAGACCAGTGTGAGCTGCCTTAATAACAATCACCCAGTAGCATTCACTCCTACTGCAATGAAATGTTTTGAGAAGCTGGTCATGGCCAGAATTAACACATACCTAAGCAAAGATCTGGACCCACAGCAACTCTCCTATCATCAAGAACTCTCCACAGCAGAGTTACAGGGAAAGGTTGTGCAGACTGGGGCTTTTTTCTCTGGAGCGTAGAAGATTGAGAGGGGACTTGATAGAGGTGTTTAAGATTTTAAAATGGATAGACAGAGTAAACGTGGACAGGCTTTTTCAATTAAGAGTGGGGGAAATTCAAACTAGAGGGCGTGGTTTAAGATTGAAGGGGGAAAATTATAAGGGAAACATGAGGGGAAATTTCTTTACGCAAAGGGTGGTAGGGATGTGGAATGAGCTTCCAACAGACGTAGTCGAGGCGGGATCATTGGTTACATTTAAGGAAAGACTGGATAGTTACATGGATAGGAGACGACTGGAGGGGTATGGACCGGGTGCTGGTCAGTGGGACTAGGAGGGTGGGGATTTGTTATGGCATGGACTAGTAGGGCCGAACTGGCCTGTTCTGTGCTGTAAGTGGTTATATGGTTATATGGTTAATATCTCCATCTCTACACTCAGTTCTGGATCACCTCAAAAACAGCAAATCATACATAGGGCTGCTCTTCATCAACTACACCTCAGCCTTCAATACCATTATTCCTTCAGTGCTGGTCAAGAAGCAACAAACTCTAGGCCTTTTACCCCCCTCTGCAACTGGATCCTTGACTTATTCATCATAAGACCACAGTCAGTTTGAATTGGAAACAATGTGTCCTTCTCACTGATCATCAACACAGATGCACCCCAAGGATGTGTTCTTATGCCACTGCTCTACTCATTATGCACCCATGGCCAGGCATAATTCCAATGCTATCTACAAGTTTGCTGATGACACCACAGTTATTGGGAGATTCACAAATGGCAATGAGGAAGTGTACAGGAGGCAGATAGATCAGCTCTTTGAGTGGTGTCACACCAAAAACTTTGCACTCAACATTAGCAAAACTACGGAGATGATTGTGGACTTCAGTCCTCATCAATGGCTCAGTAGTGGAGAGGGTTAAGAATCTTGGATTCAACATCTCCGTGGATCTGTCCTGATCTTCCATGTTGATGCAATCACAAAGAAGGCTTGCTAGCGGCTATACTTCATGAGATGTCTGAGGAGATTCGATATGTCACCGAAGACTCTTGTAAACCTCTATAGGTGTACTTTGGAGAACATTTGGGCTTGTTGCATCACTGTCTGGTAGGGAGGCATAAATCTCAGGACAAGAATAAACTCCACAGGGTGGTTAACTTGGTCTGCAACATCACAGGCACCAGAGTTCACACCACCACCCAGGCAATGCCCTCTGCCTCCATCACAAAAAAGGTACAGGAGTCTAAAGACGAGCAACCAGCGGCACAAGGGCTGCTTCTTCCCCGCTGCCATCAGATTCCTGAATAATCAATGAACTAAAGACACTGTCTTACTTTTCATGCACTTTATATATGTATTATTGTAAGATGGTTATAATATGAATGTCTACACGATGATGTTGCCACAAAACCAAATTTTGTTACTTGTTCATGACAATAATTTCTGATTTTGAGTCTGGTTCTGATTCATGATTATATTGGTGGGGTGAGCTGAAAGGACTTGCCAGCCAACTCTTGCTCCAATTTTATTTTGTTCAACATGACTCAGAGGAGTAAAACTCAGCAAGTTAGGCTTCAAGAAAGGAAAGCTATCTCTGTTATCCCTATTTGCCTGCATCTATTCCCTCCCTATCCAAAGGCCTGACCAAATGCCTTTTAAATGTGGTAATTCTTGTGGTGACATGTAATTACACCACTAGGTCACCAGGGGTCATCCCAGTGACCTTGTATATAAAGCAGTCCAGAGTTACAGTCTAGCCTTCCATGTTTGTCCTGCAGAGAGGCAAGACCTCTTAGTGTACATATTAGTTTATTAAAGCTGTCTTATACTCGCACTGCTGTTGTGGTTGTCAGTACAATTTTCTTTGGCTTGGCTTCACGGACGAAGATTTATGGAGGGGTAATGTCCACGTCAGCTGCAGGCTCGTTTGTGGCTGACAAGTCCGATGTGGGACAGGCAGACACGGTTGCAGCGGTTGCAGGGGAAAATTGGTTGGTTGGGGTTGGGTGTTGGGTTTTTCCTCCTTTGCCTTTTATCAGTGAGGTGGGCTCTGCGGTCTTCTTCAAAGGTGGTTGCTGCCCGCCGAACTGTGAGGCGCCAAGATGCACGGTTTGAGGCGATATCAGCCCACTGGCGGTGGTCAATGTGGCAGGCACCAAGAGCTTTCTTTAGGCAGACCTTGTACCTCTTCTTTGGTGCATCATACACTAAGAGGTCTTGTCTCTCTGCAAGACCAACCTGGAAGGCTAGACTGTAGCTCTGGACTGCTTTATACACAAGGTCACCGGCATGACCCCTGGTGACCTAGTATTGTAATTACATATCACCACAATTCTTTCTGCCTCTACCATTTCCTCTGGCAGCTCATTGCACAGATTGTGGAAAGGTTGCCCCGTGAGTCCCTTTAAAATCTGCCCCTCATCTAAAATCCTTTAATTTTAGACTCCCCTTCCATGGGAAAAAGACTGTGACTAATTTACCTTCACTATACTCCCCATGATTTTATATGCCTCAATAGGGCACCCCTTAGTCTGCTGTACTCCAAGGAGAAATATCTCAGCCTATCCAGCCTCTTATAAATCAAGCTCACTAGTCCCTGCAACATTCTCATGAATCTTTTCCACACTCTTTCCACATTAATGCTGGCTGACCAAAACTGTGCACAATACTCCTAGAGCATTTACTGAAATGGGAAACTCAAACAATTGAGATTTTTACAAATGAAATGAAATTTATAAAACCAAATTATCTTTGATAATCAGGTTTCAAGTTTGGAGATGAAGAAATGAAATAACAGGAACTGGATTTTTAAGTTTCATCCAGGGTTATTTTGAAACTGAATTGTGAAGCAGCATATTTTCTAAATCTTTATACTAATGATTTGTATGTACATGCAAATTTTAGTTGGAATTAAGTGAACAATTTAATTCTAAGAAGTTAAAGTTCAAATACAAATTTATTATCATAGAACATACATGACATCACATACAATCCTAAGATTCTTTTCCTGCTGCAGGCAGAATTTCTACTTATCGGTAGTTTAAAAGATAAGAGAAATGTAAACAAACTGACTTTGCAAACACAGAAAAAAATTCAGTAATAAATAATGTGGAAAGTAAAGGTCATTAAATAAGTCTCTGATTGAAATTTTTGTTCAGGTATCTGATGGTGGAGGGGTAGCAACTGTTCCTGAACCTGGTGGTACAAATCTTATGACACCTTCTGTAAACCTCTTTTCTGATGTCAGCAACAAGGACAGAGCATGTTCTGGATGGTGTGGATCCTTGATGATTGTTGCTGCTCTCCAATGGCAACGTTCCCTGTAGATTTTCTTGATGGTGGGGACACATCTGGGCTGTGTCCACTACCTTTTCTGGGCTTTCCAACCAGATGCATTGGTGCCCCTATAACAACTTGTCATACAGAATACAGAATGGCCAGCACACTTTCTACTACACATCTGTAGAACTTTGCTAAGGTATTCAACAGCATAGTGAACTTCTAGAAGATTTATTCACCAAACTATTTGAGATTGATCCATTTTGAGAATACTTAATTTGTTTTCCATCACCTTCGTGGAAAGATTGGAATGTAAAATTTAGAAGACTAAGAGACGTGGTTTTGGATCAAAGAGATCCCAGGTTAGCTGGGTGAAATGTTTATGTATTTGATTACCAGAAACACTCTTACCATTGGTGGCTTTTCCAACAGCACATCTTGAAATCACTCCCACTGTCTTTAAGAGGCCAGAGTTCAGACCTCAAGGAAAATGCCAAAGATAATGACTCTTGAATAGCAGAACAGGACAAACGTTACACTATCGAGAGCAACTAGGTGCCTTCTGATGGTGTAAGATGAGATGGTGGAAAACAATTTTCCTTGTAGATTTTCCAATAAAAACTGCTTTTGAAGTTAAGACCTCATGGACAGTGAGTAATGATATCATATTTTCATAACAAGTCAAGCTTTCATCTAATGTTTCAAGTTTAAGGAATTTTGAAGGTAGATGTGAGGGGAAACGTTGAAGCACAAAAGTGAAAAATTCTGAAGTGTAATCTCACATTTTTAAAATATTGAAAACGATACAGTAGATTGTAAAAAATGATGACAGAGAGAATAAAAGAAGCTGAGCTTGGAGGAGCAAGAATGGGGTTGAATCTGAGTTTGTCTGTTCCACACATTCAGCGGGAAAATGAAGCTGGTTGAGTGGGTCACAGATGTGAAAAGGCTAAATTGGCATGAACACATTGTGACTTCCTGTGGTCAAGATGCAGAAACCACTGACACTGCAGTAAATGTCCATGAGGAGGAACAGCCACAAGGGCAGGTTTACTCTTCTGGCTCTGGCCCTTTGCCAATGGCAACGAGCATCTGAGTTCGGAAAAGTAGAAATTCCAGGAAGAGAGCACAGTGCAAGTTTGACACCAGTGTTACTCGGCAGCCACATTTTCATTCTCCCACTGCTGCATTCAGAGGTTCCTATCTGCTTCAATCATTCCAGTATCCAAGAAGAGTAGTGGGAGCTGCCTCAACGACTCTTATTCACATCTACTGTGATGAAATGCTTTGCGAGGTTGGTCATAGCTACATATACTTAAGTAAAAATCTGGTCCCACTGCAATTTGCCTACTGTCACAGTCACTTCACAGCAGATGCGATATCACGGGCTCTCCACTCAGCTCTGGGTCACCTAGAAAGCAGCAACACATACATCCAATTACTTTTCATGAACTGCAGCTCAGCCTTCAACACCATCATTATCTCCGTGCTGGTCTACAAACTTCAAACTCTGGGTCTCTGCATTCCCCTCTGCTATTGGATCCTTGACTCCCTCATAAGAAGACCATAGTCAGTATGAATCAGAAACAAAGTCTCCTCACTGATGATCAACCCAGGTGCACCTCAAGGATGGGTGCATACCCCACTGCTCTACTCATTCTACACACATGAATGTGTGCCTAGGCACAATTCAAACGCTGTCTATAAATGCCTCAAATTTGCCAATGGCAGAATCACAGACGGCAATGAGAAAGCATACAGGAGAGAGATGGTGTCACAGCAACCTTGCACTCAATGTTAGCAAAATCAAGGAGCTGATTGTGGACTTCAGGAGGAAATCAAGAGAACACGAACCAGCCCTCATTGAGGGCTCAACAATGGAGAGGATCATGAAATTCAAATTTCCTGGGTGTCAACATCTTTCAGGATCTGTCCTGGAACCTCCATGTTGATGCAATCGTGAAGAAGGCTCGCCAGTGACTATACTTTTCGAGGAGTTTGAGGAAATTTGGTATGTCAACAAAGACTCAGAAATTTCTACAGATGCACGATGGAGAGAATTCTGTCAGATTACATCACTGTCTGGTATGGAGGTGCCAATGCACAGGGCAGGAAAAATCTCCACAGAGTTGTTAACACGGCCATTGTCGTGACATCAGGGGCACCAGTCTTCACTCCTTTGAGGATACCTATAAGAATTGGTGTCTTAAGAAAGCAGCTTCTATCCACATTAACTCCCACCACCAATATAATTGAAATATAATTTATAGCAATATTTGTACTGTAATGCTGCCACAAAACAACAAATTTTGTGACATGTTCATCACAATAAATTCTGATTCTGATTCTTAGGTAAAGATGCATTCCCTCCTGCAGAGGCATTTACTGCCTGTGAATACAAAGCCTAGTAAACAACATACATGGGGTTTAAGGTCTGCCCAGAGGTTATGTTGCTATTAAACAGCATTCACTCAATAATAACTAGCAGACCAATAGCCTGTTTGGTGTTAACCTGGAACTAACTTCATCTTGTTGATTGCCCAAACATGGACCAACAAGATGAAGTCAAAGTTCAGATTTATTGCTAGAGTACATGTATGAAATCATATACAACACTGAGATTCTTTTTTCTGTGGGTCAGGCAGAATTTCCATTTATCAGTAATGCAAAAAATTGGACTCGTGAAAAAGATATGTATACAAAAGAGAAATGTAAGCAAAGGAAGAAATGTAAACAAACTGATTGTGTAATAAAGAAAAAATATATATTCAGTAATAAATAATGTGTAAAGCAAGATTCCCGAAATGAGTCTCTGATTGAGTTTGTTGTTGAGGAGTCGATGGTGGAGGGGTAACAGCTGTTCCTGAACCTGATGGTATGAGACTTGTGGCACCTACACCTCTTTCCTGATGGCAGCAGCGAGAACAGAGAGCAGATCCTTAACGCTTGCTGCTGCTCTCTGGTGGCAGTGTTCCATGTAGAATTTCTCGCTGGTGGGGAGAGTTTTACCTGGGCTGTGTCTACTATCTTCTGCAGGGCTTTCTGCTCAGAAGTATTAGTGCTCCCTTACCAGGCTGTGATGCAGCCAGTCAGCATACTTCATACGACATATCTGGAGAAGTTTGCCAATATTTTTATTTGAAAATACTTTTGATTGAGATTAATCGAAAACATATACATAATAGGTTCCCAAGGAACCAAAGACAATATACATTTATATTGATTATCATTTGTACATTACTGATAGTTCATGAAATCACAATCAAATCCATAAGTATTTATTGCCCCGAGAAAAAAAAGACTAACTAAATGAGAAAAAAACCCAATTACTCTGAACCCTCCTATTAAACAAGGTTGAATGAATATTATTAGCACCCTTGGAATCAAGCAGTGAGCTCCAGCATACCAGCCAATATTTTAATGTTATACCATGAAGGAAGATATAGAAAAGAGTCCATATTATAATTTTTCTCAACACGGAGCTGCATCTTCTGCACCAAGCAATGAGAATTGAAAAATTACATCTCATGTTTAAGGGGTGGCATGGATGGCGCAGTGGTCAGCGCAAGACTTTTACAGCTCCAGCAATTGGGACGAGGGTTCGAATCCAGCACTGTCTGTAAGGACAGTATGTTCTCTCAGTGTCTGTGTGGGTTTTCTCCAATTTCTTCCCATCGTTCGAAATATACCAGGGGTGTAGGTTTTTTGGGTGTAAATTGGGTGGTACAGACTTGTGGGCTGAAATGGCCAAATATTTAAAAAATTACATTTAAATTTATTTAGTTTATTCATATAAATTTAATGAGAGCAATGTTTCATTCAGTAACTCCTGATCTTGTCATGATTTCTAAATACTGTGAGGCAGGAGTTACCCTTATTTCTTCATCCTGAAGGAATTATACATGATAGCAAAGAGGAGGGAAAAAGGTTCTGAGGCAATAGACCGGAAGATCATAAGACATAGCAGCAGAATTAGGCCATTCAGCCTATTGAGTCTACTCCAGATTTCCCTGATGGCCATCTCCCATTCCTATTGCAAGTAAAACTGGCTGGACCTACGGCACTGGTTTGGCAGTGATAATCGGCCCTCAACTTCCTTCCTACGCAATGTGACTCAAACCATTGGAGTGATCCCCATTGATTTCAGTTTTACCAGAACTCTGTGATGCCACTCTCAGTCAAACATTGTCCCAATATCAGGGGCTCACACACTGCCAGTCCACCTCATGCCAGTTCATCTGTTTCCTTGAGATCCTGCTAGAATTTTAAATGAGGCCCCCCTCTTATTCTTCAATATTCCAATGAATATAACCTTAACTGAGCTAATCTCTTCCCACGTGCCAAGCCAGGATTTAGTCCGGCAAATATTTATTGCACTCTCTCATTGTCTAGAACATCCTTCCTCAGATATAGTGATCAAAACTCTTCACTGAACTCCAGATCTGATCTCAGAAAGTCCATGTACAGGTGTAGCAAAACATCCTTGTTTCTGTATTCAATTTGTCTTGCAATATAGGCCACCTTGCATTCAGTAACTGGTGATCCCTGACAACTTAACCCTTCCCATCAATATCCTGGAAGTATAGATTTGACCTGAAAGTCTGTTCTGTTCTGAGTGACATGCAATCCCTGTATGATTCCAGTCTTACCTGGCTGCCAATCTAAATCCTGGAACTTCCACTGCCATGGCACTCTAGGTATATCTTCAACAGAAGGAACAGTTCAAGAACATGACTCATCACCACAGTTTAAGGTAAGTTAGAGATGGGAAATAAACGCATTGATGCCAAGATCCCGTCATGATCCTTTGTTAATTATTACACTGTTCTGGATTAGGCTGGTCACAGACAAAGCGAAAATGTCTAAAGTGAGTAGGAGAGAATAATTACTGCTACAGTGACCTATAGTAGAGATCTGTGATGGGAATATAGAATTAAATCAAGCAAGCTCTGGGCAAGAAACATGAATAATGCAATTTGCAGGGCTGACAAATGGTAAAACTGTTAAATATTATTTTTCAGCACCAAATGTAAAAGATATCACAGCAATCTCAGCATGCATCAGGAATGAATGGTTACAATTAGTGGCTTGTGCAGCTGCTAAAATGTCACCCTCTCAGGAAGTTGGCCAAAAATAGGATGAGTGTGAGCTGGCGCAGGGGTGGAACTGAATCATTTACAGAGGTGAAGAGGGGAGATCCGCTTTTGGCTGTTACATGATGCATCCATTCAGTGAACCAATGTTGTTGTGCCATTTAAAATGCTGCTATCCCACATCAGATTGTCACTAGCCTATTTAAAAAAGGGGTTGACTAACTAAAGTGGAGTGTTTAGTATAGGAGAAACACAACGACTGCAGGTTCTGGAATCTGGATCAAGCAATGGGCAGTCTTAAAGCCAATGGCATACCCATCAATTTTTCTTATTTGATGTAACCTGCACATCTATCTGGCTCCACTCTTTCCATTCATTCTCTACCTACTACACTCCCACTCGCTCTCTCTCTCTCTCTCTCTAACCATCCAACCTCGCAATGGTCTCTCTCTCCACCTGTCTCTCCACATCTATCCAATACCTTAGACCCTCTCCAGCCTTTTCCAGCTTGTTACATAGTTGATATCTTTCCTTCCCACTTTAGTCTCGACAATGGGTTTTATCCAGAAACATTGACTGGCCATTTTTACTCATGAATACTGCCTGCCTCACCAAATTCCTCTGCCAATTCATTATTTGCTTAAGTTCAGAGTAAGAATTTACTACGCCATAAACCAAGATCCTTCTCTACAAGTTGTGACACTATTCCTCTGTGGAAGGGAGGTAGTTCTCCTCTCCCCACCCCCCACCACCATTGCTGCAACATTAACACTCTCACTACAGATCAAAAGCACGTTTCCAGCCTTTATTTGATGAAAGCAGTGGTGAGGAGGCAACCTGAAATGTGCTGCAACTAATCCTGACATTAGTAGATCCTACAGTCTCACGTCTGCCTGCCAAATCCAATTTAAATCTTGATGAGTCCTCATTCCATAATGGGGAAAATATGATTTGCCAATTGGAGCTATGGAAAGTACCTTAGATGAGGGCCAGTGCTGATAAATTTCTCTTGTGAACTTGGGGCCACACTAAAAGTCTTTGCAAAGTGTGGGTCAGTAAAGTTTATTAAATGGAGAACCAGTGAGCAGATTGGACTCACGGTGATTGGAGTTACGGGAAGAGAATGATCTTATTGAAGCAAATCTGATTCAGTGTGAGTGCCGAGAACACATGTCCTCCCCTTAGGATATCCAGTACTCTGGAGCATAGTTATTTAGTTGAGAAGGAATTTCTTTCCCCACATAGTGGTCAATATTTGGAATACTGTGAAGGCAGGGTCACTGAATATACTTGAGACTGCAGTAGAAAGAATTTTGAACTAGAGGTGGGAATCAGGCTGGTGCAGCATGGTCAGGAGTTAAAACACAGAGATGCTGGAAGAACTCAGCTGATCTCACAATGGCCATAGAAGATAAAGATTTATTACCTACGTTTCAGGTCTGGGGCCTTCTTCAAGGTGTGAGTGAAAAACAGGAAAAGGGCTTATATTAAAAAGCTGATGAAAAGGGAAGAATGAGAGGAGGAGGAATACAGACCAACAAACAAAAGGCATTAATTGGATATGATAAGAGGGCAGGAGAGGAAAGGTGCAAATTGATAAGGGGAAGGGTATCGATTTTTGGCTATGTGAAAGGAGACAGAGGAAAAAAGGATGTGAGAGAGGGAGTCAGCTGGAGGAAAGGAGACAAGGAAGGGATGGTGGAGCTAACGGAAACTGGGGAAGTCAATGTTAATACCATCTGGTTGTAGGGTGCCTGGATAGAAAATGAGGTGCTGTTTCTCCAATTTGTGAGCAATACAGGAGTTGATCAGGTCAAGATCAGAAGAAGCAACAGAAGGTAGTAATTATAGAACATCATGTAAACTCCCTCCCCTCCATGGACTCCATCTCTATTTCCTAGAAAAGGCACACTCTCCTTTCCCTCCTCTCTTTGGGGAGAGACCTAAGAATGTGAAAGCACACACCAACAGACTTCAAGACTGTTTCTTCCCCACAGCTTCCAGATTCCTGAATGACCCCCACAGGAGTGATCTCACCTTGTCCTATCTTAGGGGTAGTTGAGCTTTTTAATTGTAATCTGATCCTCTGTAAATTGTGCTCTTCACTGTGGCTACATGTAATGCTCGAGATTACCTGTTGGTCCATTCGCAGAAGAACTCTTCTCAGTGTACTAGGTATTTTGCGACAAATAAACTTGAGCAACCCTCAAGCAGATTAACTACCCACATTAATACTCTTTCAAATTTGAGCAATTTTCTGATATTCTGGAGGCACGCAATCCATCAAGGAATGAGAATAACCAGAACCAGAAACACAAACCAGTGAGTAATTCAGTTTCATTCAGACACTGACCACAGCATGGCATACTGCCCAGTCTCTCACTTTCTTGCTCATGCACAGTAGAAACACAGAGCTTTCTCCCCATCTATGTCTTTTTATAATTTGGGGACATTTTATTCGACATATGAGATTGAAAACTGTGCCTTAACAGTCAATTTATTTATATTCAACATAAGAAATCTAATCTAAACTTCAGTTAATCCCGTTGTGGTCAATAAAAGCATGTTTGAGCACAAGTGCTTGCCAAACTCTCTTCCAATAAATCAATATTTGCTTCTTCACACAGCTCAGAATTGCTTGGGTCTGCTCCATGCTGTGCTCCCATATTTTGTCTTTAAACAATAGAGTTCTCAGGCTTGAGGCAGAGTAACATGGCCCAGGGAATGCTTGATTCAACGGTACCATGCTACTGAGGGTAGAACATTGATAGTACTGCCATGTCCAACTCCCTTTGAGTCCTCTGTTTCCCATGGATATGCAATGTGTTCCATTGCAGCAATGTTATGCACATCTAACATGTACACTTTTTATTATCAAATGTCTGTTGCTTCCCTACACTGCACTGAACTGAAACAGGCTCATCAGCCCATCTAGTCCATGTTGAACTTAATGCCTACCTATGCTAGTCCGATTTACCTGCATGCCTCTCTATTCCTTCTCTATCCAAGGATGTCTAAATGTCTTTTCAAGCCTTGCAATCATTTCTACCTCTGCTAGCTTATTCCATACAATTGCTACCTTCTGTGTAAAAACTTTCACCTCAGTTCATGAACCATCAGATTCAAGAAAATTATCTTTCCTGCTGTTTTCAGACTTATGAATGAACCTTATTTTGCCCCTGTTGACTTTCCCCACCCAAATATACTGCACATATGACTCCAGGTTTGTAGATATTTCCACAGAACACCCTAACATTTGCCATCTCCTCATTAAACAGCTCAGTTTGATATGTACTTCCAGAATTTTGACATTTAATTAGTGGCAAATATAGAAAGCAGTGTTTTGCAGACTTCTAACCACTATGTGGGAAGCTTACAAATAAAAACATTTTACTTCTATCGTTCGTTTTCTCTACTTTAATCTACATTTGATGCTGTATTAATTTTGAAATTCACATTACATAAAGAAGTAGTTTGTTGGGGAGTCACGTGATGGAGTAGTGGCCGGACGGTGAACTCCAGCCCTCTCCAGAAAAGTCAGGAAAAACAAGAGAAAACACAAAGGCACAGAAATAAAAGTTACAGAAAAGTGAGTATAAAGGTGGAAAGAAGATGGCGACAAAAAAAGAAAAATCGAAAGCAACGGCAAGAAGAGAGGAAGAGAAGACAAAGGAGGAAAAAGGTGAAGGCCTTACCTGTCCGAAGAGGCCCGCTGCGGAGAGAGAAACCCGCTCCCTCAGGTCGGTAAATAATGGACTACAAAAATGGCTCGCTGAGCCGAGTAAAAGTGCGCAACCGCGCATGCGCGAAGTATCGCGCATGCGCGATGCGAATGAAAAAAAACACACCGACGGGAGGGGGGACCAGCTGGGGAGTCGATCTCCACAGCCGGCAACGACAGCTGCAGAACACCTGCAGCAAGAAGAGACCACAGAAGACAATAGAAACAAGAAAGAAGAGGAGGAAAGGGCAACAAAGAAACAACAGATGGTCAACCCAGAGGAAGAAGAAGAGGAAGAGTATGGTGAAATAGAAGAAGAAAAGATAGGCAAGGTAAAGGATATACTTGCTCTTATTAAAGGTTACATGGAGTCATTTAAAGAATGGCAAACACAGGAATTTAAGGATTTAAGAAAAAGAATAAACAACACAGAAGAGAAAATAAATAAAATGGAGATGACCTTAACAGAAATGGGAAAAAAAATGGACAAGATGGAAGAGCGGGCAGTAGCAGCAGAAATGGAGGTAGAAGACTTAAAAAAGAAATTGGAGAAATCTAATAAAAAAACTAAAGAGACACAAGAACTACTAGCTCAAAAAATAGATACAATGGAAAACCATAACAGAAGAAATAACATAAAGATAGTGGGCCTTAAGGAAGATGAAGAAGGCAAGAATATGAGGGAGTTTATAAAAGAGTGGATCCCTAAGACCCTAGGATGTCCAGAACTACAGCATGAAATGGAAATAGAAAGGGCACATAGAGTATTGGCCTCTAAACCACAACCACAACAAAAACCAAGATCTATTGTAGTAAAATTCCTAAGATATACTACAAGAGAAAAGGTACTGGAGAAGACAATGGAAAAAGTAAGAGAGGGCAACAAACCACTGGAGTATAAAGGGCAAAAAATCTTCATTTATCCAGATATAAGGTTTGAACTCCTAAAGAAGAGAAAAGAGTTCAATACAGCAAAGGCGATTTTATGGAAGAAAGGGTATAAATTTATACTAAAGCATCCAGCGGTATTGAAAATATTTATTCCAGGACAACAAAACAGACTATTCTCGGATCCAGAAGAAGCACGAAAATTTGCAGAACAATTACAAAAATAGACTGAGGGAGGAAGACGGGTAATGAGAGTTAAAATGATCACGATTGATATGTATGTGGGTAAAGACAAAAATAGACTGAGGGATGAAGACGGGTAATGAGAGTAAAAATGATCACGATTGATATGTATGCGGGTAAAGAGGTATAAGAGTGAATAGAGACAATGAGCATACATGAATGTATCTGTACTTAGAGGAAAATATAGATAGTATAGACAAGAATTAATAAGGGAAGGTAATGGAATAGAGAGAATAAGGAGGGAATTAAAAGAGTGACCTTTGTGACATATGAAAAGTGAAATCTTTTCTGGGGGAGGCGGGGTGGGGGGAAATAGCGGTCACTGCAAAATCAGTTGACGCTTGCGAGTGGATTCGCAAATCCAAATGGAGAGGGGAGATGTGGTTGTCCGACAAGGGATAAAGGACAACTCAGGAGGTGAAGGGGAGATGGGGGATAAATAAGATAGAAATAGGAGAATAAAGAAAATGTTAGATGTTGTAGGAATGTTGTCTTATAAAGAGTTGAAAATAAGAAAACAGAAATGGAAAAGGAGGAAAGGTAATGATGGAAAAACGGAAAGAGAAGATAAACAAAATATAAAAGGGCTACGCTGAACTATATGTCTTTAAATATTAATGGAATACATAACCAAATTAAAAGGAAGAAACTACCAAATTTAAATGAATAAATGTATTCCATTAGAAAAAATAACATATTGGTTAAGAAATAATATTGAAATATTCGAACAAGTATAGGAGCCTTACATTAAATACAATAGCGAAAACCTACCGGGGACAAACATTACCTAAGTTGATGGAAGGAGAAGGAAAGAAAAGAATGGACTCAGTAGAATTTCTGGTGTAATTTTGTTGAATGACAACATTGTCTGACTGGCTTAATGCAACCTAGATTGTATACCTAAAATGGATGAGGGGGGGGGTGGGGGGGTGGTTTGGGAGGAAAGGGGGGGGGCTGAAAAAGTCACTGTATATGTGTGAAAAAGAAATAGTGTATATCATGGCTAATGTGATTTATGGTGTGAAAAATAAAAAAATTTAAAAAAAAGAAGTAATTTGTTAATGATAATATAGTCTGCTTTTATCATGAAATACTTTTTTCTCAATCTTAATTTCTTTCCATTATATTTTAATTATCCTAGTTTTGCAGGTGTAGACTTCGCTGGTGACCAGATGCTGTGAGGACATGTGGTTGTGAGCTCCGTATATTTTTCAAATATTTCCCAGCTTCACAATCTTTCTTAATTAACCAAAACTTTCTGCAGCTTATCTTTATGATGGATACAGATACTAGAAAATCTCTCATGTCAAAGAAGGGAGTTAAAACTCCTAAAATACCAAAAATTCCTCGGCTCAAAGCAATGGCAGGGAGGGAAGAAACAGAGCTGATGCAGGAAGAATGGTAGCTTGAACAAGACACTGCTTTGACGCTGAGTGTGGCTTCTAAAATGATTTCAAAACAGTCTGCAGATATAAATAATGCTTTAAAAATGTGTGCCAAAGAGATAAGGAAGTAGTTAGACCCGGTTCTGGAATCAATACCTCATTATAAACAATGTTTAACTTCTTTGGAGCTACATTAGCCTGTTTTAAATGAACAGCTGGATAAGCTTGAACAACAAAATGAGACGTTCACTACTGATAATAACAAGCTAAAACAATGTGTAATTAATCTGGAAAGTCAGAGTCACCAGAATAACACCCACATTTTAGGTTTGAAAGAAGGGATTGAGCAGGACAAACTGCCACTAAAATGTTTCACAAGTTACTTAAAGACTTTTTTGGTGAAGAAGCAATTGGAAAAGACTCTGTGCTTGAAAGAGCCCACCATTCCCTCTCAACCAAAGATACTTCAGGGACACCCAGATCTGTTATTATTCGATTTCACCATTCTCAACCCCAAGTTATCCATAATGAATATATCGTCATTACTTTCTCGTTTTCGTAGATTTGCTGGTTATATGATCAATCTTCATAAGACTGAATTACTACCATTGAAGGGTGCACCAGAACTTTATTCTAAATATGCATTCAAAATAGTGAATGAACAATTTAAATACTTAGGCATCATCATAACTAAGAATTAAAAAAATATTTTTAAAGAAAACTTTGCATTTTTAGTCCACCAAACCAAATCAATTCTTACAGGAATGGTCACCACTCTCATTGACAATGATTGGTCATATTAATCTGGTTAAAATGAATGTTGTATGAAAATTTTTATAACTATACCTCTTTCAATCACTGCCAATATTTATTCCAAAGTCCTTTTTTGACAATTTTGAATCAATTATTATCTTTATGACAAAACAAGGAACCTGATTGAATAAAAGATATCTTCAGAATGCTAGAATTAATGGGGGATTAGCTCGATCTAATTTCCATTTTTACTTCTGGGCCATAAACATAAGAAATATGTTAATTTTGTTGCATTGTGAAAAGGCAAATGAATATCATAATTGGATTGAGATGGAGTTGAAGTCCCTCAGAAGTACCTCCTCATGGGCAGTTTTGGGATCATCTTTACCTATTTCTATTCAAAAATTGACAAAAAACTTAATGCCACATAGATTGAAGAACTGGAATCAATTCAGAAAATTTTTTGGAGTTACAGGATTTATAGTAACAAGACCTATAATATCTAATTATTTATTTCAACCAGCTATTTTAGATGCTAATTTTTATGAAAGGCATTTTTTAGGTTTTAATAGTTATAAAGATCTTTTTATACAACATTTTATATTGGGGAAGATGCTTAACCTATCAAATAGACATTATTTCAGATACTATCAAATTCGACATTTTGTTCGCTCTAAGCTTTTCACATTTCCTACTCTTCCTGACCCAAATTATATCGATAAACTATTCAAATTACAATGTACTCATAAAGGCCTGATATCTGCTTTATATCATAAACTTTTGAATATGAAAGCAATTTCTTTAAGTGGAATTAGAACTGAATGGGAGAATGATCTGAATATCTCTTTCTCAGAAGAAGAAGGACTTCAAATGTGGGTCTGATTTATGATTCATCATTGTCTTACTCAATTCAAAGTGGTGCATCGTGTCCATTTCTCCAAAGTCTAACTTGCTCGAATTTCTGATATTAGTTCACTTTGTGACAAATGTAAAATATTCAAGGCCGCTTTGTTATATATGTTTTGGACTTGTCCTAATTTGCAAAAATACTGGACTGACATTTTTGGAACTTTTTCAACCCTATTTAGGATTTAATTTGATTGTACTTTTGCAGTGGTTTTCAATATCCACAGTTATCTCTGTTGTCACACTGGATCACTTATTTTCCATGCACTATTCTTATATAGTATATAGATAATATCAACCTCCTCCCAGAATCCTAGCATGAAGCATCAGTGTAAATTCTTCATTTTCTTTATTGAAGGTTATTAAATCCTAAAAGATCAGATTTTGTTTTGAAATTTTTAGAATTTAGAAATAAGGAAATCAGTGTTCCAGCAATTTGCGATGTGAAATCCATCCAACTTGCTGACAATTTTTATCTCATTATAACTGCAAAACTTTCTTCTAAAATTATTTTTATTGTTTTATCAGGAAAACAAACAAAAAGCAGTAAATCAATTGCAATGAAACCTTTGCAGATTTACAAATGATAAAATATGGTACAGTAGCAATATTACTTAATTCTAAATCACTTTAGATCCATGTCTGGTAATTGCACTTTTTGATTTTTCTAAAGATATAAATATTATTTTATCTTCTAATCAAAGACAGGTTCTAGCCTTCTCAACATTATTGGCAAGAAGAGCAATTCTGTTAAAATGGAAAGATGAGTTCCCACCCACACAAGTACGAGAGGAAATTAGCAAATAATATAATGGAGGATAGCAAAAGCTTTTTTAAATATGTGAAGAGGAAGAAATTGGTTCGGTCTAAAATTGGTCCATTAAGAATGGAAAAGGGTGAAATTATTACCGGAAACAAGGAGATGGCTGAGGAATTTAACAAATACTTTGCAACTGTCTTCACCAAGGAGGATATATGTTATAGTCAGTTAGGGGGTAGTGGTCATGCGGTACCAAGAGACGTGGGGAACTTTACTGGGGAGGTAGGGGATCTAATGGATATCCGGATCCAGAAACAGGAGGTTGTGAGTAAATTGTTGGGACTGAGGGCTGATAAATCCCCAGGGCCTGATGGGCTGCATCCCAGGGTGCTTAAAGAAGTTGCTATGGAAATTGTGGAAGCACTGGTCGACATTTTCCAAAGTTCCATAGATTCGGGGGAGGTCCCTGAGGATTGAAGAGTGGCTGATGTGGTGCCGATTTTTAAGAAGGGAGGGAGGGAGAAAACGGGAAATTATAGACCAGTCAGCCTGACGTCGGTGGTGGGGAAGATATTGGAGTCTATCATAAAAGGAATAATAGCAGAACACTTAGGCAGAAATAATAGTATAAGGGCTAGTCAGCATGGATTCCTTAAGGGTAAGTCATGCTTGACTAACCTTCTGGAATTTTTCAAGGATGTGACAAAGAGGGTGGACTTGAGAGAGCCAGTGGATGTGGTGTATTTGGACTTGCAGAAGGCCTTTGATAAGGTACCGCACGGGAGACTAGTGGGCAAGATCAAGGAGCATGGTATTGGAGGTAAGGTGCTGACATAGATAGGAAATTGGTTAAGAAATAGGAAACAAAGGGTTGGGGTAAGCGGGTCTTTTTCAGGATGGCAGGATGTGATGAGTGGAGTGCCGCAGGGATTGGTATTGGGTCTTCAGTTGTTTGTAATTTATGTAAATGATTTGGATGAGGGGATTATTAATAATTTGAGCAAATTTGCAGATGACACGAAACTGGGTGGCGGTGTGGGGTGTGAGGAAGATGTCAGGAAAATGCAGAGGGACTTGCACAGGTTGGGGGAGTGGGCTGCTGAATGGAAGATGATGTTCAATGTAAGCAAATGTGAGGTTATCCATTTTGGGGGCAATAATAGGAAAGCTGAGTATTATTTAAATGGAGACAAGCTAGGGAGTGGGGAGGAGCAAATGGATCTGGGAGTACTTGTTCACTGGTCACTGAAGACTAGCATGCAGGTTCAGAAAGCTGTGAAGAAGGCTAATGGCATGTTGGCTTTCATAAAGAGGGGATTGGAGTATAGGAACAGAGGTGCCCTTCTGCAGTTGTACAGGGCCCTGGTGAGACCCCACCTGGAGTATTGCATCCAGTTCAGGTCTCCAATTTTGAGGAAGGACATATAGAGGGTGTGCAGCACAGATTTACAAGGTTAGTTCCAGGGATGGCGGGATTGACATATGCTGAAAGGCTAGAAAAACTGGACTTGTATCCGATGGAGTTTAGAAGGATGAGGGGGGGGACATGATTGAGGTATACAAAATCATCAGGGGGATAGTCAAGGTGAAGTCGGATTACTTTTTCCCAATGATGGGGGAGACGAGGACTAGAGGGCATAGTTTAAGAATACAGGGTAGGCCCTTTAGGACGGAGATGAGAAAACATTTTTTTACCCAGAGAAGTGTGAATCTGTGGAATGCTCTGCCACAGAGGGTGGTAGAGGCAGATTCGCTGATTATGTTCAAAAGAGAGTTAGATAAGACTCTAGTGGGCAAAGGAGTTAAGGGTTATGGGGATAAGGCTGGAAAGGGGTACTGATGGTAGTGATCAGCCATGATCTGTAAAATGGCGGTGCTGGCTCGACAGGCGGATGGGCCTACTCCAGCTCCTATTGTCTATTGTCTAATGGCGATTAGATATTATGTCCTTTTAAATCTGGAGAAAATTAGACAGAATGTCATGAAAACCATGATTTCTTTTGATAAGAAGGGGCCCATTTATAACTCACTTCCATAATTTGACTAATGAGGTGCGATGATGAATATCACTGGCTGTGCTTGTTTGGATCCCCTGAGGCCGCTTGTTCGGGTTTAACACTACTTGCAATATGAATTTTAACCATGATTTCCATGGGTTTTAATTTTTTTTCATTTTTTCTTACTTATCTCTTATAATATTGTATGTATTACCATTTATTGGATTTAGAATTAAGTAATATTGCTACTGTACCATATTTTATCATTTGTAAATCTCTGCAAAGGTTTCATTGCAATTGATTTACTGCTTTTTGTTTGTTTTCCTGATAAAACAATAAAAATAATTTTAGAAGAAAGTTTTGCAGTTATAATGAGATAAAAATTGTCAGCAAGTTGGATGGATTTCACATCGCAAATTGCTAGAACACTGATTTCCTTATTTCTAAATTCTAAAAATTTCAAAACAAAATCTGATCTTTTAGGATTTAATAACCTTCAATAAAGAAAATGAAGAATTTACACTGATGCTTCATGCTAGGATTCTGGGAGGAGGTTGATATTATCTATATACTATATAAGAATAGTGCATGGAAAATAAGTGATCCAGTGTGACAACTGTGTAATTGAAAACCACTGCAAAAGTACAATAAAATTAAATCTTACTGACCAATATCAAAAACTTCCTTCCCTTCCATGGATTCCAAGTACATCCCCCATTGTTCAGATATGACTGAAAGCCCCATCTTGTGTGGACATACTCTCTTTTGTCTTCTTCCATTGGGAGAAGGATTAAGAAAGAACACACTAAAAGGTTTCAAGACAGTGCCTTTCCTGTCACCATCAGGCTCCTGAATGAACCATTCAGCAGTGTTATCATGCTTGATGCCAATTGATCTTTTTTATTGTAACACTAAACTCTGTAAATTGTGCTCTTTACACAGCTGAATATAATGCTAGAGACAAAATGTTGGTCAGTTCACAGAAGAGCTCTCACACTAGAGCTCAATAGTTAAGACCTTGAAGAAGGGCTGTGGCCCAAAATGTCTTTACCCTCTGTGAATGCTGCAAGATCTGCTGAGTTCCTACAGTATCTATCTCTGTGTTTTTATTTGTTAAATGCACTGACTGCTTTCTCATTGCGACATGTCAATGATATCAATCAGCTCACAAGAACATAAGAGGAGCAGGTCATTGGCCTTTCCATCTGGTCCATCATTTAAGGTCATTGATGAGCTAATTCAAGATTCAAGATTCTTTTGTTAGATTTCAGATTTCTGATTTTTTGTCAGAGTGCATACATGACATCACATACAACCCTAAGATTCTTCTTTCTGCGGGCAAGGCAGAACTGCCACTTATTGGTAGTACAAAACAAATTTGTACGCAGTGTATACATGTAAAGAACTGCAAATAGATATTGAATAAACAAACTGACTGTGTAATTTAGAGAGAATTTTAAAAAATCAATAAAGTGTACCAATAAGACTCTTTAAATGAGTTTGTTGTTGAGAAGTCTGATAGTGGAGGGGGAGCAGGTTGTTCCTGAACCAGGCGGTGCAAATCTTGTGGCACCTATACCTCTTTCCTGATGGCAGCAGCAAGAACAGAGCATGTGCTGGATGATGAGGATCCTTGATGATTGCTGCTGTTCTCGAGTGGCTGTGCTTCCTGTAGATATTCTTGATAATGGGGAGGGTTTTGCCTGTGATGTCCACTACCATTTGGAGGGCTTTACGCTCAGGGGTATTGGTGTTCCCATACCAGACTGTGATGCAGCTAGTTAGCACACTTTCCGCCACACCTCTGTAGAAATTTTCCAGGGTTTCTGGTGTCAAACTAAACGTCCACAAACTCCTGAGGAAGAAGAGGTGCTGACATGCCTTTTTCATGATGTCATTAGTGTGCTTGGTGCAGGAAAGATCCTCCGAGATAGTGACTCCCAAGAACTTAAATTTGCTCACCTCTCCACCTCTGATCCCTCACTGATCAATGGATTGATACCTCTGATTTTTTTCTTCCTGAAGTCAACAATCAGCTCCTTAGTTTAGGTTGTTGTTGGTGCACCATTCAGCCAAGTTTTAAATCTTCCTCCTGTATACTGACTCATCATCTTTCTTTATACAACCCACTACCATGGAATCAGATTCAGAATTTAATGTCTTGAAATTCAGTGTTTTATGGCATGATCACAGTGCAAACCTTCATATTATAACCATTTTACAACGTTACTATAAACAAAGTAAAAATAATAGTGGACAAAAAGTAAGGCCGTGTCTTTGATGATTCAGGAATCTGATGGCAGTGGGGAAGAAGCTGTCCTTGTCCCACTGAGTGCTTGTCTTTAGGCTCCTGTGCCTTTTTCCCAATGGTAGCAGAGTGAAGAGGGCATAGTGGGGGTCTTTGAGGATAGAGGCTGCTTTTTTTAAGACACTACCTCATGTAGATATCCTCGATGGAATGAAGTCTGGTGCCTGTGATGGCGTAGATAGAGTTAACAACCCTCTGGAGTTTTTTCTTGACCTGAGAGTTGGCACCTCCATACCAGGCAGAATGCTCTCCACGGTACACCTGTAGAAGTTTATGAGAGTCTACGGTGACATGGCGAATCTACTCAGACACCTCACAAAGTATAGCCACTGGCGAGTCTTCTTTGTGATTGCATTAACATAGTGGCTCCAAAACAGATCCTTGAAGATGTTGACACCGAGGAATTTGAAGTTCTTGACTCTCTCCACTACTGAGCCCTCGATGAGTACTGGGTTGTGGTCTCCTAACTTCTAACTTCCTCCTGAGGTCCTGAAGTCAACAATCATCTGCTTGGTTTTGCTGACGTTGAGTTCAAGGTTGTTGTCATTACACCATTCAATGAGCTGATCTATTTCCCTCCTGTACACTTCTTTATTGGCGTTTATGATTCTGCCATCAACTGTGGTGGTCATCAGCAAACTTGTAGATGGCATTGGAATTGTGTCTGGCCCATAGTCGTGGGTCATCGGCAAATTTGTAGATGGTGTTGTAGTACCGAGCCACACGGTCATAAGTATAAAATGAGTAGAGCGGGGGCTAAGAACGCAGCCCTGTGGTGCTCCAGTACTGGTGGAGAGTGTGGAAGAGATGTTCTTAACATTCCTCACTCATTGTGGTCTGGAGGTGAGGAAATCCATGATCCAATTACATGGTGGGGTGTTGAATTCCAGGTCTTGGAGTTTATTGATCAGTTTTGAGGGGATGATGGTGTTAAATCCTGAACTGTAATCAATAAAGAGTATCCTGATGAATGCATTTTTACTGTCCAGGTGTCCCAGGGATTTTTGTAGAGTCAATGAGATGGCATCCACCGTAGACCTGTTGCTACAATAGACAAACTGGAACATATCCATGTTGCTACTCAGACAGGAGCTGATATGCTTCAACACCAGGCTTTCAAAACACTTCATCACTGTGGATGTTGTCGCGGTCGCGTACTTACTTTCATCAGGAGAAGATTGAGATTGTCAGGATCACCTGTTTAGCAGTGAGCCAATGAGAAGGTCAGAGAAGTTTAGCTGGGTGGTGTTTTGAGAGTTGAAGAATGCAATGTTGTGTATAGTGAACATAAAAGAAAGTTGACTTCATGGTATGCTGAAAGAAACAAGCGAGTGCATTCTTTTTTTGTGTATAAGCTGTGGTAAATCACTGCCATTACAAGTGGTGACCCCGTGAGTTCACAGTACCTTCTAATTTAGAATGGACAGTGATGAGGATAAACCCCTCACAGGAGCAGTTGAGGAGGTCAAACTGAAGATCCCCCCCCCTTTTTATTAATAATGCACCAGCATGGTTTATGATCCTTGAAGCACATTTCTCTGCCCTCAGTGTGACAAGTCAGAAGATGAGATATGGTTTACTTGTGGAGTGTCTTCCAGAGCAGATTGCCTGTGAAGCTGAGGATGCCTTAGAGGATATGGATGGTAATCTCCCATACAACATGATTAAGGTGGCAATTCTGCAGCGTTCTCAGCCATCTAGGGAAACTCGTATTGCCCAATTACTAGCCGATAATGTCCACGTGTGAGTGAATGCCCAATGGTGCCTGTTTTAGATCAACAGAACAATATAGACATTCTGCTGTGTCACACTGAGGCCACGCTATTTGCCTCACTATAGCAGTGACATGGAAATCTGACTCCACTCTCCTCATTGATAGATGGTCTTTGGAAATGAACACCTGCATTCCTCTTGAAAAGATCACATATAATCTTAGAAAATCTTCCTGAATATTTGGCAACCTTATGTAGAACATTTAGGCATTTCAATGATGGCACTATAGGGATGTGTTCATTTCTGGCTAGCCAGTTGACCTCTGTAGAGTATATAACACTGAGGTAATATCATGTCTCTATGTGTTTCACTGTACACACTAACAATGGGACTTTTCTCTTTTTTTCCTTTTTTTTTGTTTAATTTGGGTTTACATAGAAAGGGTAGGGAAATGGGGTTTTCTTGATGTTTTGTATTTTGTATAATTGTTAATTGTTAAATATAATTAAAAATGAAAAATAAAATATTATAAAAAAGATTGACACATCATGGGCTCCAACTCTCTATGAGAGTAAATACCAGAACAAAATCACAAATTCCACAAAGAAAATCCTGCTTTGTTTGTTTCAAGTCATATTCGACAAACTAACAGTATAAGGTAAAAACACACAGTAAGTGCTGAAAGAACTCAACCAATCTTATAGCATCCATAGGAGTTAAAGATTATTACCAATGTTTTGAGCCTGAGTCTTTCTTCAGGGTATAAGCAAAAAGCAAGAAGGCATCTGAATAAAGACTGGGAGTCAAAAGGGAAGAATGGGAGGAGGAGGAATGGGAGGGGGAGGAGTCCAGACCAACAAACAAAAGGTGTTCCTTGGATGTGATAAAGAAAAGGTGAGAATTGATTTTGGCTCTGTGAATGGAGTGAAGGGAAAAGGGAAAAGAAAGAGTGAGGGAGAGAGAAAAAGTCAGAGCCACTTTCAGGTGAAATCGCCAGGAGAATGCAGCTCCGGAGCCAGCTGCTGGTGTCTGCAAAGGGACGTTCAGGTGGCAGCACTGAATGGGGTGTCCTGCCACCTAAAAGGTCCGGAGCGGGGAGAGGTGCCACGAAGCAAATGCTGGCTCCTGAGTCGGGGTAGGGGCAGCCATCTGACAGCTGCCTGACAGCCCCCTCCCTGGTGCCGACAACCCCCTCCTTGCTGCCTGACAGCCCCCCGGTGTGGGACGACAGGGCTGGGGCGGCCAGCACGGGACTATGGGGCTGGAGCATCAGGCGCGGGACTATGGGGCTAGAGCAGCAGGTGCGGGACTATGGGGTTGGGGCGGCTGTCATTCCAGCCCTGATGTCCTGTGCTAGCCTCTCCACTCCCATAGTCCCGCATCGGCCACCCCAGCCCCATAGTCCCATGCCGGGGACTGTCAGGCAGTGGGGAGTTGGGTCACTAGCTGACTCTCATTAGCCCATCCCCTGCTAGTCACCTGAAAGCTGCTAGCTGCTTTGCCTTGCTGCAAAGGAGGAGGGTTAGGTAAGTGCTCATCCTGGCCGGGTTCTCCACTTTCAGGTAGCCACCGGACAGTCGCATTGAGGTAGAATAGGCAGTTTTACAGTTGGGTATTCTGGCCACCAGAAAGCGTCTAAAATCTGAGAGACAGAAGGCACTTTCAGATGGCCAAAATCCTCGATTGTAAAGCCGCATATTCTGCCAATATGCGACAGTTAGGCGGTCACTTGAAAGCGCAGAAGGTGCCTGTGAGGTGAACTTTGTATCCCTGCTCCGAGGGGGATAATCGCCAGAGCACTGAGGTCTCCCCCTGCTCATGAATGCAGCCGCCTGAAAGCGGCTGCTAAGGGGATGATAATCAGCTGGTGAGTGTCTGACAGCTCCCCTCCCAGCTGCCCCTGCCCCCTGACGCAGGACATCAGGGTAGGGGCAGCTGGCATGGCCTTTCAATGCGGGGACATCCTGCGCGGGACATCCCCACGCTAATACCGCTGCAATGCTCTCCCAACAGCCCGAAATGAGTCCCTACACTGTGGGGCGGCTGGCGTGGGCTGCTTGTGTGGGTACGTCCTGCGTGGGACGTCCCCTCATTGATAGCCCGCACCGGCTGTCCCAGCTCTGAGAGCCAGCCATCCCAAACCTGACAGCCCAAAGGGACAGGAGTTGGAGTGCATTCAGAGGCATATCCGGTGCAGCTGTCCCTTCAGGTGGCCAGCTCTGCACTTTTAGTGCTGTCATCTGAATGGCAATTCAAAGGGCCGCTTCCGCTTCTGCAGGCGCATTCTTGGTGGAGAATGCACCTGAAGAAGCCTAGAGAGACAGACAGAACTAGAGGAAAGGAGTAATGGGGGTGAAGATGAGGGGGTTGGGGGTTTTAAGTGAAACCATAGAAATTGATAATAATGCTGTCCAGTTGGAGGGTGTCTGCTTTTGGCTTATACCTTGGATATTCAAACCAGAGGCCATGGTTTGAGATTGAAGAGGGAAAATTATAAGGGGAACATGAGGGGAAATTTCTTCACGCAAAGGGTGGTTGGGATGTTGAATAAGCTTCCGGCAAAAGTGGTTGAAGCAGGAACGTTACTTACATTTAAGGAAAGACTGGAAAATTACATGGAGGGGAGAGGATTGGAGGGGTATGGACCAGGTGCTGGTCAGTGGGACTAGGAGAGTGGAGATTTGTTCCGTCATGGACTAGTAGGGCCAAACTGGCCTGTTCTGTGCTGTATATGGTTATATGGTTATATGGTTATAAGTAATAAAGTGTACTGTATCTTTACCTCTTATGAACGCTATGAGACTGGCCGAGTTCCTCTAGCATTTACTGTGTGTCTTTAACTACAATCACAGCATTTGCAGACTTCTGTGTTTCACTCCTTGCAGTATAAGGTGAAAACTGCTTATCATGCTCCTACAATGTTTCCTTGTGTACAACTCATTGATTTTAAACATATTGCAGCTTCAATGAAAGAATTGACTGAGTGTTATTCAAATCTGCAAACCATTTATCAGCCGACTCCATGGCAATAAATACTAAAACAATAAACATTCATATTTTTTTCCATTGCAAAGTTGATGTTACCTTTTCGTTTGCCTTTGAACTTATCCTTTGTTGCTTTCTAATCTAAAATTTAAACTGATTCTCCAGCCAATTTTGTTCTGACTTCTTCAGTTCATTATGTTCAACTTTATCTTGGAATGTTGCCAGTCATGTCCCCTCCAAGAAACTGCTTTCATCTGGTCAGCTTTCATTGGGTGGTTTCTCTCCTGTTTGGAGTACATTTCTGTTTTGGGTCCATCAATGACATGTGTAGTGTGACCAGTGTTCCTGGAGCAACCTCATGCAGTGTGTTGATAGGCCATTGAATCCGAGAGGAAGCAACAGCACCACACACGCACTCACTAAACACAGTCCAGGAGCATAACCCTGGCTGCCCTTCAACTCTCTGATCCAAAATCGCTGAAGTCACACATAGTTGGACTACCCTGATTAAATCAACTTACTCAGCACAGTTCTGAGACTGGACCAGATCCCTACAAAGTAATGTGGCAGAAACTTGTAATGCTACTGGGGAAGCTTCCACATTGCTGTTTCTCAATTATTATGAGTTCACTTTGAATGTGAAGCTTCTTGAAAAATATTTTTCCTGTCTCCCAACTCTTTCCAGATATTTCATTGGTCATTCTGATACAGTAAAATCCCCGTTATCCTGAATTCAAGCAACCAGCAACCTCAAGCAACCGGCAAAAAAAATGCAGAAAATAAATACGTAAAAAATAGGAAATTTGAAAATTGGCACCCCCTAGAGGTTAGTTCACAAATCCACACAACACATAATCTCAAGCAACCAGCAAATCGGCCAATTCCCATAGGTGCTGGATACCAGGGGCTTTATTGCATTTCTTTTTGAACATTTCTGCTCAAATTTCATAACATGCCCTAGTTAGCAATGGACTAATTTTATTTCCCCCATAATAGGGTTTAGTCAACTTTCACATGGATTACTTCGGACAAATCCAGAAAGAATCTTTGTCAAAATACATTTCAAATGATCTATCGATCTGAATGCTTGCAAAATTATGCTTATTTGAAATCATCATAAATGGCTTGCAGCTTTCAAACATTTCTAAACAGATATATTTTTGAGGTGAATCTACCCTCATTTCCATTAGTGAATTAAAAGCATGAACAACATTGAGCACATAACCTTTAATTGTTCATAACCATGAATGAATCTTTTACTTGCTGTGCAATACACATCAGCTCTTGCTCATTCAAATTAATCAAAAACATTTTTCTTTTAATACAGAGTAAAATCCTCCTGGTGGGCTGGGCAAATATGCACAAACTGTGCCATGGGTATATATGAGAGCCCAATGCAAAAAATAAATGATTTATATCATATGTGGGTATTGTATGATCCTTCTGTATTTCATTTGTTTTATGCAGAGCAGACAGAAGTACGCAATTAGGGAATGGTGCACAATTAGTTCCAAAGACTAATCCGTGGTTACTTATTTCAGAGCTCATGTCTGCCAAATAATACTGTTTTAGAGAGAAACAAAATACTTTTTCTAAGGACTGTTGATTTTATCTCATTGCAGATACAAAAGATGAATTCTGCTCGTTCCAAGTCTTAGCAAAGAAGGAACAGATTGAGTGATAAGAGAGGATATAGCATCAATTGGATAACTCACTGGAGCTATAATTATTCCTCTCAATCAAGACAAGATCAGGAGGGTGAAACAACAACAAAATCCATGCTATAGCTGGCAAAGGAAGACATGCGCAGAGGTGGAAATCAGTGCAAGTCAAGCTAGCAATGAAGTAAATGATTGTGAATATTATGGGATGTCCAGTGGTCAAGGGTGGGCACACTTTTATCAAAGAAGAAAATGACTCAAAAGACTTAGGTTATTGGATACATCACCTAGCATGTATTCCCACAAAAAAAAAGATCCCGCTTATTATGTTTAACCAAGCAAAAAGATTACTGCAGGAGCTCAGACAATGCCTATGGGTAGAAATGGTCAGTCAATATTTTGGGTTTGAGCTCTTTATCTCACGATTCCAGCATCTGCAGCTTTTGTGTTTCTCAATGAAGTTTAACCCCTTTTGGTAAAAGAATAGAACTGTGGTTAATACTTGGTAAATGGACAGCAGAAATAAACAGGTGTGTTTAGGTTAAAAGGAATGGATTGGCAGGGAACTGCAGGGGACGGTGCTGGGCTCCCACCTGTTCATAATCAATCCAAATAATTTTAATAAGTGCAACGTATCCAACAGGTGAAGCCGAATCAGTAGAAAGAGATAACATTTCAGGTCCAAGTCCTTTCAGTAAAATCTGAGAACCTCTTAGATCCCAAACTCCTTCCTCAGTTCCTCACTCCCGACATACAATGTATTGTGATCCTCCTGACCTTGGGAGCTGTCTTTGTTGAGCTTTCACATTCTCCAATCGGGGTTTTCCCTGGGTGCTTCAGTTTCTTCCCACATCCCAAAATGTGCAGATTGGTTGGATAATTGGCCACTGTGTGACGGTGAAAGTGGTTTTGTTATATTTACAATACAGTAGAAGCTGATTCCAGACACTTAAACCCTTGTCACCTAATCACACTCAATTAACCATCAACCTTCGTACATTTTGAAGGGTGGGAGGAAACAGGAGCACTCGGGAGAACCCCAGGGCAACACAGGGAGAACATACAAACTCCTCACAGACAGCAGCAGATTAAAACCTGAGTCACTGGAGCTGTAATAGTGTTGTGCTAACCATTTATTGTTGGATTTGTGTGAATGGATGCTTGGTCATCATAACTGGCTCAGGGAGTGCAGGAGAGTGGTGCAAAGGATCTACATCTAATTGGACATGGGAGCAGAGGAAGAGTTCAATGTCATGTTGGATGAGAATTCGGGGATGGGGGGGAAAGATGTGACCTCTGAGATGAGGTCTGATCCTTTGGGACAGTGAGGGAAGGTTAGAAGGGAGCATAAAAATATGACATGGATGGATAAATTAAGTGAGGCATGTCAGAGGAAAGTGAATGACAAATTAATCCAGAATGATACTGGAATTCAAGAGCTGCGGAAGTTTATGATGGGAATTATAAATCATCCATGATAACCAGAATAAATTACTCCAGCTGAGGTGTTGACCAATGTTTCATATAATTGTATAATTAGATCGCTAGTCAAGTCAAATCAAATTTATTGTTATCTGACTGTGCAAGTGCAACCCAATGAAATAGCCTTCTCCAGACCTCAGTGCAAAACATGCAGACACACCACCAGAGATAACACACATACAGACAAACAACACATATTCAGGACAAGTATTTCATCTATTCAAATAAATAAATGTTGGTTAGTACATATGAGAGTCTTGAATGGTTAATGTTACCAGTTCCTTTGGTGGTTCAGCATTCTCACTGTCCTCGACCTGGTGGTTCTGACTCATCCCCGATGGGAGCAGCTGAAAAATGCTGTGTGAAGAGTGGAAGGGATCCTCAATGATTTTATGCGCCCTTTTTAGACAACAATCCTGGTAGATCACATCGATGGGGGGGGGGGGGGGGGTAAGGGGAAGGGAGACTCCAATGATCCTCTTTGCCAACTTATGGTCCTCTGGATTGACCTCTGATCCATTTCTCTACAGCAACTGTATCACCCTGTGATGCGGCCAGCCAAGATGCTCTTGATAGAGCTCCTATAGAAGATTGACATAATGATGGCTGGTAGCCTTGCCTACTTCAGTCTTCTCAGGAAGTGCAGTTGCTGATGCACCTTCCTGACAAGTGAGGAGATGTTGAATGTCCACAATAGGTCACTAGATAAGTAAACTCCAAGGAACTTGGGGCTCTCCACTCTCTCTACTAGAGAATTGCTGATGTGTAATGGAGGGTGGTCCTTCCTGATCCCAATCATCTTGTTCGTCTTGTCCACTTTGAGACTCAGGTTGTTACTCCCGCACCATTTCACGAGATTTTCCACCTCTTCCCTGAAGTGCAACTCATCGTTGTTGCTGATGAGGCCGACTACTTCTGTGTCATCAGAAAAATTGATGACACTGTTGGAGCTGGATCTGGTGATGCAATCGTGTGTCAGTAGCATCTAAAGGAGTGGGCTGAGCACACAGACCTGACGTGCACCAATGCTCAGCGTGATGGTGCTCAACATTCTGCTACCGACCTGGACAGACTGTGCTCTTTCCAATATGATCCAGTTATAATGTTCTGAGTCGCAGTGAAGACAGTTTCTCCACCAGCCTCTGGGGAACGATTGCATTAAGAGCCAAGCTGAAATCAATGATGTATGAGCCATCATTTTCCAGGTGGGACAGGATGGAGTGAAGTGACAAGGCTATAGCATTGTCTGTGGAATGGTTTCTTCTATAGGCAAACTGAAATGGGTCAATTGTCTCTGGGAGGTGTGGTTTGATACCCAAAGCATTTTATAGTGGTGGGTCAGCGCCACAGGGCAGTATTCATTGAGACCTCTTGGGATGATGATGATGGCTGCCTTGAACCCTGTGTCCATGAAGACCTCCAACAATTGGTCTGTGCTAATCCTTCAGTATCAGACCAGGTATGTATCAGGTCCAGTCACCTTGTGTGAGGCAGGGTAGGGTTCTCCTCACCTTGGTCAGAGCTATGCAGGTGGCCCATTCATCAGGGGGACACAGAGCTTCCTTTGGCATCAAATATGTGATGTGACAACTCAAGGTGGGGACGAGGTGCACCATGGCCATTGGTGTTCATCCAGTCTAGGGTGTTCCTTTCCCTGGTGATGAAAGGGTAGCAGTGTTCTGCATTCCTCATCAGTGTTTTCATCCATCAGAATCTGTATCGCAAGTCCTCCTTTCTGTCAGTGCTCCTGCTCATTCTGCTTATTATATTGTTATTGGTCCTTGCTCTCACATTTAAATTCCATCTGCCATTGGTGTGGTCATCTTGTCACTGATCAATCTCATTCTCTAGCCTACGACCATCCTTCCAACATCCATCATCCATTGTCATGCCATCTACAGATTCACTTATCATTTCTCCTACTTTCAGTAGGGTCCCAGCACCGATCCCTGTGGTACACAGTCCTGAGATCTTGGCTTTAACTGGACTTGCCAACAATACATTCAACTTCACCATTTTCCAATGCAGACAAAGGGTTTTGGGATAACTTCCTTTCTGATGCTTCCCCTGGCCGTTGCCTGCCATCTTTTCCTCTTCCTTGTTGCCATCCCTTCCTCCCCCAAAAGACTTTCCTTCAGTTGTGTGGTGACTGCTGTCCCACAACTCTCATCATCAAGGAAGCAATGTCTTGCCTCCAATCTGCACTCAAACCCAACTCCCAAGCTGGCCAAGACAGAGTTACCTCCTGCAGACATATTGACCTGGCTCATTAGGAGCATCTCAGAATTTCCACATTACGCAGGCAAGGCTATCGGCCACCATCAAGTGAACCTTCTATAGGAGCTCTCTTGAGAGCATCCTGGTCAGTTACATCACAGAGTGATACAGTTCCTCTAGAGAATTGGATCAGAGGTCAATCCATAGGACTGTAAGAGTGGCAGAGCGGATCACAGGAGTCTCCCTCCCACCACCAATCCCCTCCCCCATCGATGTGATCTACTGAGATCATTGTCTGGAGAGAGTGCACAAAATCATTGAGGACCCCCTCCAGCATCTTTCAGCTGCACCCATTGGGAAAGAGATACAGGAGGATCAGAGCCAGCACCTCCAGGCTGAGGAACAGCTTCTTCCCACAGGCAGTGAGAATGCTGAACAACCAAAGGAACTGCTCGTACTAACCATCTGAGACTCTCATATGCACGAAGCAATAATTATTTATTTATTTTTATGTATGTATAATTTGTCCTGGATCTGTATTGTTTGTCTGTATGTGCATCATGTCTGGTTGCGTGTCTGCTGAATTTGCACCAAGGATCATCGAACGCCGTTTCGTCAGGTTGCACTTGTGCAATCGGATGATAATAAACTTGAACTTGAACTTAAGCATGCTGCAAGCTCCCCTGTCCTAATTAAGGAAGGGACCCTTAAATGCAATCCAATCTCTGAACTTTGTTTCTTCAGAATTTGGGGAGATTTTCTGTTTTCTCTTCCTTGGAAACAGATGAAGGCATTTGTTTAATTCCTCTGTCATGTTATTATTGCCTATTTATAAATCTCTTCTTAATCTCCTGTTCTCAATCCTGTTACATGGAGCCCATGGGGCCATTTCTCCACAGCCCCAGTGTTATTATTATCCAAAGAAAGACCCTGTTCTGCTCTGGTATTTTCTTTTGAGTGTCGGGTTCTCAACTACCCTTTGAATAAGAATTTCTAGCCTAAAATCCAGGGAGGGTATTTATTGCCAATCTGTGTTGATATTCAGCAGGCACAAGTATATTAGTCTTACTTTACTATCATGTCACCAGCCTACAGATGCTTATATGCCTTCAATGTACCATTGTATAGATGCTTCGAAGATTGATGAATTAACTAACAGTACTTAATTTGAACTATGTGCACATCTCATCACCAGCAAAAAAGAAACCAATAACCAATCTATCACCTTCAAAATTGTTTCATTCTTGTCACACTAAGACAAATAGACTTTCAGTTTTAGTCTTTGCTCTTTATTTTGAAGTTCCACTTTGCTGTTATGAACAATTTTATGATATGGGGTTATTATCAAAGAGAATTCTGCTTGGAGTACACGTTCATAAAATTGTCCATAAATTCTTTATGATTAACATTTATTACTATTCCACAACTGCATATCCTGTACTCCCGTGACAGTCACCTTTAATGGTATATTTGTGACTCCATTGCCTTGAATGCCTCATTAACTCAACAATGTCCTTTTTTAATGGGGCTTGTCACTGACCTCAAGGAGAGCAGCACAATGATGTAGAAATCTCTGGAGTGGATTTCTCCACTCCTGGTGTTAACTTTCGGGATCTCTAGCGCCCAGAAACAGTGATGTCATCAAAGACCCTGAACAGCCAGTCATGTTGAGGAAATTTAAATAGTTGCTGCAGAAATTCAGATTGTTGCGTAATTCGATTCACAACTCCGTGATAAATGGGCCAGTTCTTACCCGCAGTAGAAGGACCTAGACAGAATTCAGGCATGGACTGAGTAAAATTTGCAATAGAAATTTTCTACCAATGATTATTTCCACTAGCGGTGAGCCTAGCCAATAGCATTTAATGGTACTAATATCCTGGGGTTAACATTGACCTAAAACACAACTGAATGAACCACATATATTCTGGAGAAATTAATAATAACTGACTTGCTTTCTGCTGCTCAAGAGCATTTACACAACGTGGCGCTACCAGAGCTGCTGTAACACTAGCATTGCCGCTGGTCCAGATCTGGGAGAGCAGAGAGTGGCACTGCTCCAAAGGGTTCAACTGCCCGGTCCTTTTGCCGATGGCTCGGTACAGGCTGTAAACGGCCTGTTTAAGGAGTTAGTGGTATTTCATTTTAAAATCCGGCAACGGCGAGGTCTGTGCCCAAGATGGTGGTGCCTGTAGACTCTAGGGAGCAGCATACTGGCACAGGGCACCAGAGAAGGGAAGAACATCCCCCAATGATAAGAAGCAGAGGAGATAACCTTATAGAATGGTAGCCATGGCAGCGAACCAGCAAGGGACTCAGCGACTGAGGGACCCACACAGGCTGCAGGCTATTGGATACTGGCACCTGGGAACCAGGTATCAGAGCCAAGGTTTGGGAGGGTGCTGAGGACAAGAAGGGCTCTCAAAGGGCCTTAGGTGCTGAAGGCCTCCTGATCATTTCAGAGGTTTAGACCTGGAGTTCAGGTTGTCGCTGGTTTGAATTGGAGTCTGTGCAGCTACACAGGCTGTGGGAGCACTGGAGGCAAATCTGTGGACAATCAGTAGGCCCTTTCAATCTGCCATGTAAAATGGGGTTAACTGGGCAATTTGCCCGGTTAACGCCCCACTCACGCAGCAGATTGAAAGGGTCCAACCCGCTCAAGGTCGTCCCAATTCAACTGGGTCCCTGCCCTACCTCGGAGGTAGTCAGGGAACCCAGTAATACTCACCTAGGTCATATCCTGCAGTTTGAAACTGAAAATGGCCAACCCAGTTATTCCGGTAACGTCAGTGCTTAAAGAGAAATCCCTAGTGAAGCGCCTGTCATGATCAAGAGGGGAGAGAGGTCGCTGTCGCGGGGCCAGGGTGGATGGGGAGGGGAGGAAGGTCCCCTCAGCCTCCAAGCTATGCAAGGAGGCGACTGATTGGAACTGTCCCACTATGTAATGGTCTAGAGGGCTGAGAGTTCAGCCCAACCCCATACGATAGTACAAGACAGGCAATGCACAGTCCGACTGGCAAGGGCGGGACTAGTCTTTGACTCTGGCTCCGACACAGAACATGCCGGCTTCAACATGTCTATGGAAACCGTGTCAACTTCTCCATTCATGTCGATCACAAAAGTCGTTGGGTGGTGTCGTAAAACTTGAAAAGGACCATCGTAAATGGGCTGAAGTGGTTTGCGAACAGCGTCATGTCGGAAGAACACATGACTACAACATTGTAAGTCATTCAGCACATACACTGCAAGGTGACGTCTGCTGCATAAGGAGTAGGTTGGAGTGATCTCATGTTTTTCCGAAGACAATCAACATAACTCGCTGGATCAAGAGCGCTGTGCCTGACTTGGATTCACAAACTTGCTTGGCAAGGTTCACGTAGCTCTGGCACTGAACATCCAAGATCTGCCTTAACAACGATACGTCGTCCAAGGAGAACCACGGGCAAATGTTCATTCCACGTAGATGCATCACCACTTGCTGTTAATGCTGCCTTCATTTGTTGATGGAAATGTTTAATGAAGCCAATGGCCTGCGGATGTTAAGCCGTATTGCAAATATGGGTAGTGCCCAGAAGATCAGAGAGAGCTTGGAACAGCGCGGACTCAAACTGAGACCTATGATCCATTGAAATAATGACCACAACATCAAAAGATGGAATTCAACAATCTACAAAAGCCCCAGCGACAGTCTCCGCAGAGATGTCAGTGATAGGATTGGCCTCCTGCCACCTGGATGTCCGGTCTTCACATGTGAGCAGATAATAAATCCCTGAGATGGCGAGAATAGGCCTACCAAGTCAAGGTTCATATGCTGGAAACAGAAATCTGGAACAACAAAATCCCCCAGTTTGGATTTTGTGTGTCTGGAGACTAGAGTGCTGACCAAGCAACTCCTTGCTCAGAATCCAAAATTCCATTTAGCATGAGGCCAGGTAAAATGTTCCATAACTAGTATGATGCTCTTTTACCAGGGTGCTATAGATTGTGAAGAGACTCAAAAAACTCTTGCCTCATAGCCGTTGACTCAAAAGGCCTAGGCCTACCTGTGTAAAAGTTGCAGACTAACTTTTGACCCGATTCTTCCAGGGTCACATCTTGAAGATGGAGATCGGAGTTGATCCGGCAATACCAGAAGAGATCAGGAACGGTGCGCTGTGCAAATGCCATGGCAGTGAATCGACGGCAATAGTTGTATGTAAGGTGTCAATATCGCATCATGCTGACGCCATTCGCTTTTCCTTGGATGTACCGTATGTCGATGAAATTTGTAGGATGAAGACCAAGTGCCGAATCTCTCTGGGTGAGTAGAGATATGTGCTTATACTCACAGCATGTGTAAGAGGATGACCTTCCAATAAAAAGCGGAATTGTTTCACTGCAAGAAAGGTGGCCAAGAGTTCTTGAACAAATGCACTATACTTTGCCTGAGCTGAAACGAATGCCAGAGGTTCCAATTGCCCATGGACTCGTTGTTCTAACACTGCTTCCACAGCACTGACAGATGCATCTGTGGTAAGAGAGAGAGAAAAGCGTTGGGCTTTTGATATAAAAGTATTGAGGCATTTGCAAGTGCAGTCTCACATCATTGAAAACACGCACAACATCATCTCCCAAAGTTAATGGTCTTTTGGATACAGACTTATCGGATCCTTTTAGTAGTTCAGTAAGGGGCATTTGGCAGGAATTGATGATTTATTACATGACAATAAAATGAATCTTGAATCACAGAACAAGGTAAGTTAAGTGATGTAAAGGCAGAGAACTATAACAGTATCATATTACATGAAATTGCTTTTGCCTGCTGAAAGGCAGACAGATTTGCCATTGGCAGAAATTCCCTGAAGCACCTCCTATAGTCAGAGAAAGAGAAGTGCAGAAGAGTCCTCCCAGAATCACCAAGAATCTGTAGATTTGTCTCCAGTGCTTCTGCAGCCTCTGCAGCCACACAGAGCCAAGTCCAAACTATTGTTCATATCCGAACTTCCGACACAATCAGGAAGCCTTCTGCATCTTTGACATCCCCTTGCATCCCGGTTCCGATACCTGGTACCCGTCAACCAGTTTCAAGCCAGACAGTCTGCAGCCCAGCATGAGTTCCCTGACACCAGTCCACAGCCTGCGTGGATTTGTTGCCTTGAGTCACCAACATCCCACCAAATGCATGAGTCTTTCAGCCGCAGAGCCCCCTCACTTGTCTGCTGCTGTGGTCATTGCCTCTGCTTCTCCTACTCAGATGGGGGAGGGTGTTCTCCCTGTTTCCTGGTGCTCTGCATCAGTCTTCCACTTCCCTGGAGACTGCAACCCCTCGTGGCTGCTGCCAATCAGAGGTGCGACCATCTTGGTGCAGACCCCGCGGTCGCGGGATTTTAATGGGTTGCTCAAAGACTGAGCGGGGCTAACAGCAGTTGACTGGGCGGTTGGACCCTGCGGCAGCACTGTATCTCCGCTCCTCGGTGTCCGTGGATCTGCACCAGTGGCAGAGCTGCCATTACAGAGGCTCCGGCAATGCCACCATTTTCTAACTTCTATGTTTCCTCCATGTAAATTATCTTACAGCAGGTGAAGCAGAATAGGGTTATAGGCACGAAGCCTTCTTTGCAACATTATCTGGAAAGAGCTTTCTTCGCGGTTAAACACTGACCCAAAATGATCCTCTCCATCAAGAGATTTTTCCAGTTCCTCAGTGACACTGGTGGAATCCCATCATAGAAGCTTTCCCACTTCTCCCTGAACAACTGTGTGGCTTCTCTCTCTCTCTCTCTCTCTCTCTCTCTCTCTCTCTCTCTCTCCCCCCCTCCCCCCCCCCCCCCCCCCCACCGCCACCCCAATCTGGGATGTAAGAAACTTCCTGAATCTCTCATGAGGCTAACTTGCAGTGGTTCTCAACGTTTTTCTTTCCTCTCACATACCACTTTAAGTAATCCCTATGCCATCGGTGCTCTGTGATTGGTAAGGGTCTGCTTAACGTGGTATGTGAGAGGGAAGGTTGAGAATCATTGCTCTAGGCCCAATTTTTACTGAAATATTTTCCTTGAGAAAAATTGTCATTGGCCCATTTCCTTTGGAGTTATGGAAATGTGCACATAACGAGTCAATGAGGTACAATTAAAACAGTGGTTTTCAAACTTTTTCTTTCCACACACATCCCTTAGAGCACCTGTGGCATAGGGAATACTTAAAGTGGTATGTGAGTGGAAAGAAAAGTTTGAGAACTACTGGGTTAGAGTCTCAACCAGCATCTCTTATAAACTCCAGAGCCAAGATAATAAGTAAAATATATGAGAAAGAACAGTCAAACCTGGGGCCAGTTCACATCAATCAGTTCTTCTCTGATGTACCGACATTATTGCACATAAATTTATCTTTATAGTTGTGAAGCACACGAAATGCAGACACACAAATGACACACAGAGGTATCTGCCCAGTAAGGTAGATTTTAATGGAAAGTAAGCATTAGCCCCGCTCAGTCTTTGAGCAACCCGTTAAAATCCGCGGGGTCTGCACCAAGATGGTGGCACCTCTGATTGAAACCTCATACTGTGTGTCTGATCTGTAAAGATGATGCATAATGTCTGCATTAACTCACAATGAGCCTTGGCTATTAATAGCTGCAACAGCTCTAATTGCAAAGACCACTCAACACAAATATATTTATCAAATTCATTGAACAATATACATCGAGCTTAAAACAGAGATGCACAGCCATGCGCTTAACGAATAATATTATCAGTATTAATAACAGTAGGCCTCAACTTGCTTTGGTTATGGTGAGTGATGACATTTTACTTAAGGACGTGAGAAGTGCAAAGAGAATCCAGAATGCCCGCTGATATTTGTTTCTCCCCAGTTCAGTCACCCTTAGTTGCATGATAGTTGGGGAAAAGCAATGGAGCCTTTATGTGGTGAACATTAATCTGGCTCCACCCCGTTCTGTGACTGTACCCGTGGTTCTTCCCTCTTAACCTTGTATAAAGGCTCCAACACCATAACCCCTCCCCAGAAAGCCTGGGCCACAGCCCAGGATGACCTTCAAGTTTATTGTAATTAAAAGCCTATTGTTCTGTAGCTCCAGTCTTTTGAGTTATTGATAGCGCATCCTTTAGTTAATGACAACATACAGGCCTAGAATTTCTGAAACTTCTGCTAACTCCTCATGGCTTTGGTAGCCAATTCAGATCTGGGGCTCAGTTTTCACCAGCTATAGCATCCCTCCAGACTGGATCTGGCACCTGGGATCAAATATTCAGAATCAGAATTAGAATTTATTGTTCTAATCATGTCACAAAATTTATTATTTTGCAGCAACATTATAGGTGCGAATATTGCTATATATTATATTTTTTTAAAATAAATTAGTGCAAAAGAAGAGGAAGTGAAGCAGTATCTGTGGTCATTATCCATTCAGAAATCTGATGGGAGAGGGGAAGAAGCTGTTCTGGCACTGTTGGGTATGTGTCTTCATACTCCTGCACCAACTTCCCAATGACAGCAGAATGGCATGGCCTGGCTGGTGAAGGACCTTAAGGATAGAGCAGAGGTGGGAAACCTACAGCCTACAGGCCAGATCTTGCCCACGGTCCAAATTTATCCAGTCCAGTATGTGGCTGCCCCCCCCACTTTGGTGTGAGGCTCCTCCCTACTCTGTGTGCAGTTTCCCCCCTCTGTGCACAGTTCCCACCTTTGGTGCGTGGATCCCCCGCTCTCTGCGTTGGAGACCCCGCCGACCTCTGTTGTGGATACACCCCTCCCCCATGATGTTCACCCCCTTCCATGGTGACATTCTTCCCCTCCTCTGGTGTTGTTCTCCCTCTCTCATGGTTACGTTCTCTCCCCTCTCATAGTGACATTATCCTGCTATCTGTGAGAGCCTTCTCCTCTGTGTGAGATCTATCTCTTCTGTGAGAGACCTGTGTCTGTGAGAATCCATCTCTCTCTCTCTCTCTCTCTTTCTCTCTGCAACACCACCTCTTTCTGTAATGCTCTTTCAACTTATCTGTGTGTGCTACTCCTCTCTCTCTCTCTCTCTCTCTCTCACTTCCTGTTTCTGCATGTGAAACCTTTTCTGTGTGTGGATATGACACCACGTCTCTGTGTGATTCCTCATCTCTCTGCAATTATCTGCTTCTCTGTGTTGGACTTCCTCTCCCTAGGATGGATTCCACCCACCTCCCCTTCTTTGTGTGTGGCCCCACCTATCTGTGCGTAAATCCCCCTCTCTGTCACTTTCTCTGTGCGTCACTCAATATCTCTCTGTGACGCACCCCTCTCTCTACATGAGAGCCCCCTCTCTTTTTGTGGCATTACCCCTCTCCATTGTGACATTCTCTCCTTCTCACCTGCTCTCTGTTTTGGGGTTAGTTATTTTGTTTTCATTGTGTCTGATTGTTCTTCTTTTTGACTCTCATAGTTTTTTTTTATTGTGTAATTTTAATGACTAACTCATGATTTTTAGTGCATGTTCAGGTTTGAAGATGTCTTCCCTGACCTGAAATGCATCAAAATTAATTTTTAAAATCTATTCATTTACTTATTAATCCATACATCTGTCTGTTTCTTTATTTATTCATCAATCTATCTGTCTATCTATTTATCTGTCTGCCTATTTATTTATTTAATTTATAGTAGCATCAGTGCAGCCTGCCGTTCAACCACTGACACATCATCCAGCCCATGCATGGTAAAAGGATGCCCGCCCCTGGGATAGAGGATACTTTCTTAAGTCGCTGCCTCTTGTTGATGCCTTCGATGATGTAAAGACTGGTGCCCTTGATGGCACTGGCCGAGTTCATAATTGTAGTGAAACATGAAAGCACAAAGATGCTGTAGTGAAAACAGAGAAATTCTGGAGGAACTCAGCAGGCCTTGCCGTGTCCATAGGAGCTCAAGATGAACTAAATTACTGCTGTTTTGGCCCTGAGCATTTCTTAAAGGTATAAGCAAAAGCAGACAGGCATCTTATTAAAGACAAGAGAGAAAGGGGGAGAATGACAAGGGGAGGAGTCCAGACCAACAGCCAAAAGGTGTAAATTGGATATTATAATAAGAAAGGTGAGAATTGATTTTTGGCTCCGTGAAACGAGACAGAGGGAGAAGGGAAGAGAAAAGACAGAAATAGAAGTAAAGAGATGGGGAAGAAGAAGAAGAACAACAACTATTTGTGGTATTTTCCTGCCCTGGGTATTGGCACCTCCATACCAGCGATGCAACCAGTCAGAATGCTCTCCATTTACAAGTGTCCTTGGGAACCCCTCAAAATCGTAATGAAGTATAGCTGCTGGCGAGCCTTCTTCATGATTGCATTAACATAGGGGCCCCAGTATAGATGTTCAGAAATGTTGACACTCAGGAATTTGAGAACCCATGGATCAGATTCTCAACAAACAGGTGAAGGGTGGCCATAGGGGAAGCTAGTGCTAGGTGAACCCGCTCAAGATTAGAATGGCTTTCAGGGTTATGGTTGTGGCAATAGCGGCTTAACATGGAGTTATCGAGATATTTGTCAATGGTTTTGCAATCTCCATATTGTGCTCTAACCAAGGGAAAGCTGGAAAATTTCTCTGATTTTGCCATCAATTGCACTGTGAGATAACACCTTCCTATTGATTTTCTTGTTGGATGAAATGCTACATGAATGCTTAAATCTCCCCATGGCACTTCTTGAAAAAGCTTGGAGGAATTTTTCTTCAGTGCCAGGTTAATATTTACCTGACAATAAATTCTTTACTCATTCATTCAATAATTTTTGTTGAAATCAATATCACTGCTGTCCATTTGTCTTTCTTGTAATCAGTGGGTCCTTGCTGCTGTGTATAAATTTCTTGCTTCTTAGGCTATACTGCAATAATGATTTCACAACAGAACCAAACTGGTTATGAGGCACGGTGAGACTTTGTTGATGCCAGATAAGTTTATCATCTTTCTTTCTTTCCAGAGATGCTAGTAGGAGAAACTTCACCTTGAATTAGCATTTCAGCCCCAAGCAAACCCAAGATTAAAAGTTCCCATTCACTATGCAGAATCAGGGTAGTCAGGTCCCTAAACTCAATGGATTATGGAGCTCCACAGCAATGAGAGAAGGAATTTGGATGTCTTTGTCTACAGGAGGTGAAGCCTCGTTCTCCCATGGTGTAGTGGGGATGCACAAAAGCCCAGATTTGCAGAATTGCACAGTTCTCATTGAATGACGAGACTACGAGGAGGAAGAGTGATATCTTGCAAGGGTTTGACTACAGGGATCGAAGGCAAATAATATTATTAATATTAAAGAGCCCTGATCTGCTTCTTTGGGTTCAGGATTATGAATGGGTGGCAGTAGGCATGACTAAAGATATGCTGGCCTTTACAAAAGCTCAAAACTGGGCAGGATGGCATCAGAACACTGAATATGCAGGTGTCAATATATGGAAGAAGCTTCAAAAAGCGGATGTGCTGAGGAGGAGAAGAGAGGAGGCGAGTGATGAATGGAGGTCAATGCTGATCCTAGGGCTGGAAGACACTCCACGTCTGGGTTTTATGAATGCCAACAGTGTGCTTCGATGGGGGACATTGTCCAATCAAGAGGGTGAAATTGGTGGGGAATTCCAGAAGTTGATGAAACTCAAAACATTTACGTTTAATAATTAAGATGTTTCATTAAGGCGAAGACTTTAGTCTTCTTTACAATAAAACAGAAGAGTATAGCTCATACAGGTTAGGACATTGGACTGAGAGGTAAGCATTGACATTGTGGAGCTGAGAAGATGGTGCAAAGCTGGAGTTTGAATTTACAATTGAATCCAATCCCCTTTTCCTGGAGGCTCAAGAGTCAAAAGATGTTGTAATTCGATGTAGTGCTGAAGGATCATAAAACACAGGAACTTGATCTGAAATATTGACAGTTCCTTTCCCCTCCACAGATGCTGCCTGATCTGCTGAGCTTGGTTTTTTTTTAAACCCTTCTTTTGAATGATACTGAAGGAAGGATGATGGAGAAGAGAGTAGAGTGCTGAGTTAGATGTCAGGAGGTTCTTCTCTCTGCTGTGGCCTGGATCAAGTTGACAGCTTGTGGAGTGAGGATGTATTTCATTGCACACATTCAATAGGGAGTTTAGGAACTCCTGGCTGAGGCTGATATCACGCAGAAGGATGTGAAATCACATAGAGGTAGAAGATGCACTGTAAATGGTGGGGCACTAAGGGATGAGTGGTTCGATTCCAACCCAAGTAGAGAGGGGGATGAAAAAGGTGTACAGCATGCTTGTTTTCATGGGTTGGTGAAGAGAATACACCAACCCATGAAAATTAGGTTGCAATTTTACAAAACACTGGTTAGACACCACTTGGACTATTGTGTGCAGTAGAAAGGAAAGGCTGGAGAGAAGATTCATCAAGAAGTTGCTGGGAAAGAATGGTTTTAGTTATGGAAAGAGATTGGGGAATCTGGCTGAGAAGTGACCAAATAATATGAAATTATAAGAGGCATTAATAGACAGTCAGAATCTTTTCCAATGGTAAGGATATCAAAACCAAGTTTTAAATGTTTTAAAAGGAATTTGAAAGGAAATGGATTTTTTTAAATTTAGCAAGTAACTGATATCTGGAATGTGTTGCCGGGGAATTGGTGGAGTCTAATATAATTATTGGGTGTAAAAGATGCACTTAAATGGGCATATGGCCCTATTGGAGGCAAATGGGTTAACTGTAGATGGACAAAAGGCTGATAGACCCATTTCTGTATTATATAACTCTTGACTCCAGAGTAGGACCTCCAGATTTTAAAGCTTGGGTCTCTGAAGTTTCACTGGATGCAACATCTAAGTTGGAAACAGTACCAGGAAGGTATTCTGTACTTGAGAAGTCTCAATCTGCTGTTTCTAGAACTTTGTCGAATACAATATCACCAGAAAGAAACTTCTTTGCAAACTCTTCTCATATACCCTGCAGCCAGAGACTGTTAATCAAAAATCCTGCCTAGTAACCATGCAAGTGTGAAGTAGTGATCAATAAACTGTAATCAAAACATTGAAATCAAACAGAGGGAATTCTTTCATCTCTCGCTCTTTCTCATGGGAGTGAAACAAAAACCTGGTGATGTGTTTTCAAAAGTACCTATAATTTTTTTTTGACAGGAAGCTCTCACATCTTCTACATTTTAATCAATATTTTAAAGTACAATCATGAGATTTGGCTTCATCAAAATATCACAAATCTACCACTCAAATATTTTCCATATAATTTTCTTGCCGTTAAAATGAAAAACTGTAGCTGTTGAAGATCTAAACTAAAAAAATAAACTGCTCAGCTAACCAGTCAGTATCTTTGGAGGAAGAAAGCAAAGTTAATATTTCAAATTCATGACCTTTCCAGCTACAGCTGACATTTGATGTTTCTTCTGCAGCTAGTTTACTTTGGATCCCAGCTGATCTTGGCCATCACTGACACTTGCTTTTTATACTTTCCCAATTAAGATGTCTCCCACCAGGCTGCAAGAGACTGGCTCAAGGGAAGCAAGGATCCAAGATTTAACCTAAGGACTTTGGGTGTTGGCAGCTTCCGTACAGTATTGGGTGCTCGAAACCAGGGAGAGAGAAGGATGACTTGGATGCCTGGAGCTCAGGTCCATCGCTGGAACAGACAGGAGTCCTGTGCAGCTAAGGAGGTTAAGAGAGTGCAGGATGTAGTGGCATATGGTGACATATGGGTATTTGATGTCTCTAGAGCTTTTAATAATTTTTTAAAAAGTGAATGTAAAGGCTGAAATTCTCTGCTTTTATATTGCTTAACTTACCTTATCGAAAGCTCCGAGGGCGCATTCAAGAGGTGAACTCCGATCTGCCTCAGGGGATAGAGTCAGAGGTGGAGCAACTCTCTCCACCTCCTCCATGAAGGCAACATTCCTAAAAGCAGCCCGAGACCCAGGAGCGTGATTTTTTAAATTCAGAATGCCGTAATATAGCTAATTACATTATGCAGAAGATCTGCCTGAGTCTTAAGAGTGCGTGAACAGATCTCCACCAGGGCTTTTACCTGCTCTTCATTCGCCATTTCGGGTGTAGGCCACTTTCCCTTCTCGGTGCATATGGATGACGTCATGGCGATGGGTAGCACTGCTGCAACTCTCACCCTGCCTCCCTCAGCGCTGGAAGACGGCTCCCGACACTGCTCAGTAAGAAAGCAACGCTGGATCTGCCTAATAGGCCTTCTCCATGAAAAGGTAAGATCAACTTTTTTTCTTTTCGTTGAGCCACCTTCTTGATGGGGGTCCTGGACTACTGACACCTGCTTATTTGCCAACAAATGTGAACACATTCTGTGTTCTTCCTTCTTGTTCCTCTTTTCTTCTTTTTCTTCTTCCCTCCTCGAGATCTCCATCCCATCCCCTCTTTATTTATAGAGCTATTGCTCCCTCCCCCTGCTTTCAGTTGTGGCTTCTCTCCTGTAGTGATATGAATGTCTGTGCTGGCTGGCACTCCCTTCCTCCTGGTGTCCTTCTACCTTGGCTCTTCCCTTAGTCTTACCCATGTAACCCTGGGCCATAAAGGTCAAATCCCTTCTCCTTCCCACTCATTCCTAGCTTTGGACCTGGGCCAGCAGTCTCTTGTACAATAAAGCCTATTGTTCCCCTCAGTCTTTGTCCAAGTCATTATTGGGGCTACTGATAGCGCCCAACAATTTAATGTACTAGATTTTGGAGGTCTCCGGTAATGGAGAAATTGCTGTGCCCAGAATGGCTAGAAGTTGATCCCCAAGTCCCAGGTGCTTCAGTGCTCTTCGAGCAGTGGATGAATTGCTTCAATAACTTCCTCGACGCTGCTGCTGAGGTGGTTGACTCTGACGAGAAGAATTTCAAAATCCTTCAGGCACGAGTCGGCCAGAGGGCCTTCCTGACCATCTAAGGCATTGCGACCTACAACGAGGCGATGGCTGAGCTATGGGTGCTATACAAGCCTAAAGTGAATGTGGTATACTCCTGTTACCTGCTGATGTCCAGAAAATAACAGCCTGGTGAGTCCACTGAAGAGTTTGTCCGGTCCCTGGTCACACTAGGAAAAGACTGTTTGGGGGAGCCCACGGCCACTATATCCCTAACACAATGCGTGGAAGAATTGATTTGAGACGCCTGCATGTCGGGTTTGAGATCAGATTACATCTGGCAATGACTCCTCGAGGAGGACCCGCTCCCACTCAAAAAGGCTATCAACCTAATCAAAACCTTAGACTCAGCCCAGCGCCACGCGCTGTCGATCGCAGGCAGAAGCGGGCCATCTCCACATGTTCCACCAGGAGAGCCTTCAGCCTGGGACTCTACATTGAGTACTACCAACGCGACCACAGCTGCAATCACGTCAACGGCATCGTCGAGACGCAACTTCTGTGGGCAGTCCAAGCATTTGTGACGCTTCTGCCCCACGAGGTGGGCTACGTGTTTGGGCTGCAGGAAGAGGGGCCACTACCAGAAAGTCTGCAGGTCCCGACCACAGTCTGGGAGCAGTGCGGCGGGCATTCCTAAGGATCTTCAGGTGCTGACCTCAGCACCTCGGCCCAGCGCCCGGATGACGTCACTTCCGACTGCCACGACTCCACTTCCACCTTCTTCTGCATCGAACAGTGCGTGGTCAACATGGAGGTCGCCATCTTGGGAAGGCCTCCCCACCGCAAACGACGATGAAGGGATGCCTATCCTATCATCAGTGACTCTGAATCAACCCAGCTCTCACTCGATCTCGAACTCCATGATACGGATCAAGGTGAATGGACATAAAACGAACTGTCTTTTCGATAGTGACAGCACGGAAAGCTTCGTGCACCCCGACGTGGACCAGAGACTTTCCCTCCCGGTCCGACCCATGACCAGGATGAGCCACGATGCATGCTGTGGATGAATCTGTCCCCTTTCAGGTGGAGAGCAATGCCTCCGATGTCTCACTGGCCGCCACGTTAAACCAGGCAGGCAGGCAGCAATTTTTCCCCACACCGTGCATGGTCCCGAACTCTGGCACTCCTCTGTCGAGAAGGAGGCTCAAGCTATCATTGAGGCAGTGTGCCACTGGCGACACTACCTGGCCAGTAAAAGATTTACCCTGTTGACTGACCAAAGGGCAGTGGTCTTCATGTTCAGTGCCAAACAACAGAGTAAAATCAAGAATGACAAGATTCTGAGGTGGAGGATAGAATTGTCCACTTACAACAATGACATCTTGATTCAGCTGGGTAAGCTCAATGACCGTCCCGGACACCCTATCCCGAGAGACGTGCGCCAATGCACATCTCGATCGTCTCCAGATCCTACATGACAACCTATGTCACCCCAGAGTCATGAGGTTGTATCGTTTTGTCAAAATGTGAAACCTCCCGTACTCCATAGAGGATGTCTGGTCCACGACCAGACACTGCCAAACCTGCGCCGAGTGTAAGCCCCAGTTCTACCTGCCAGAAAAGGCACACCTCTTCAAGGCCACCCGCCCTTTCGAATGACTCAATGTCGATTTCAAGGGTCCCCTCCCAACCACAAATACGAACGCCTACTTCCTGAAGGTGGTTGACGAATTTTCCAGGTTCCCCTTTGCAATCCCCTGCCCGGATATGACCTCGGCTACAGTCATCAAGGCCCTGAAGAGTATCTTCACTCTGTTCGGGTACCCCGACTACATCCATAATGACTAGGGGACCTTGTTCATGAGTGAAGAGCTGTGACAGTACTTTTTGGCCAGAGGCATAGCCACCAGCAGGACCACCAGCTATAACCCAAGAGGTAATAGCCAGGTGGAAAGGGAGAATGGCACTATATGGAAGGCGATGCTCCTGGCTCTCACATCTAAACATTTTCCAGTATCCCGCTGGCTTGCCCGAAGCCCTCCATACTATGCACTGCTACTAACACTATCCTGCAAGATGCCTCTTTGCTTTTCCTAGGAGATTGGTGAGCGATTCCTCCATACATCCCTGGCTGACCACCCCAGGGCCGGTTCTGCTTCGGAAGCATGTCAGGGGCCAAAAGATGGACCCACTGATTGAAGCGGTGCACCTCATACATGCAAAACCTTAATACGCATTTGTGAAGTACCCAGATGGCCATGAGGACACTGTGCCAATATGAGACCTGGCAAGGGCTGGAGACTCTGAGATTGTCTTGCTGGCTACTGACCATGCCACAGACCCTATTGTGCTGCATCAGAGCACAACCCTGGAGCCTGAGCTGCCTGCTTTGCAGCTGGATGTCCAGGCATCTACCTCCCCCCCCCCCACCCCATGCAGCAGCAGAGGACCTCCCAGCACTCCGGGAGTCCACCCCGACACCTCTTTTCAGACAGTCCCTGCAGTGGATGCTCCCCTGTCGGTCCCATCTCTGGAGGAGACACGCCAGCTCTACGGCGGTCTGGCAGACAGAGGAGGCCGCCTGAGCAGCTTAACCTCTAGCTGATGGGGGGAGGGCATCTGCTTTTCCCGCCCCTGGTTTGTTGTGTTTGTCCTGCTGCTGTTGTGTTACTGTATTGTTGCTGTTACTATGGTTTTGGTGTCACCCCCGGTTGTTGATTGTTTTCTGGTGGGTTCCATTTTTTTTAAAGGGGGGGTGAATGTAATGATATGATTATATGTGCTGGCTGGCCCTCCCTCTGGGTGTCCTTCTGCCTTGGCTCCTCCCTTAGTCCTACCCATGTGACCCCGGGCCATAAAGGTCAGGTCCCCTCTCCTTCCCGCTCATTCCTAGCCTTGGACCCGGGCCAGCAGTACAATAAAGCCTATCGTTCTCCTCAGTCTTCGTCCGAGTCATTATTGGGGCTACTGATAGCGCCCAACACCTCCCTTCTCCACCCGTTACAACTTCCCTGTGGACCTGTGCTCCTCCCTTTTTCCATCATTCCCAACATTTTATTCTTGCTTACATTTTGCTCATACGTTGATGAACAAATGTTGCTGGTGTCTTTATCTTTGTTCCATAAAGTATGCTGTTTGACCAGCTGAGTTTCTCTAGCGTTGTGTATCGTGTATGTACATGACAACAAAGGGAGCTTAAACCTTGAATTTGTCCTTGATAGTTCCTGGCAACATATGTTGACTCTGATTCTTGTTGTAAAAATCATTGTACAATCTGGGTTTTCATTTTATCATTTAATTAAAAAAAGTCATACTATCCAAACTGCTGATTTGGCCATAACAGACATTGGGGGCACCCAGAGAATTTGAACCTTCCGACTTTCCATTTCAGTGAATGGAAAAAATGGGTTCAGGCAAATGAATCCTTGGAAATTCAAAGACATTCTTGTTCAGTCACAACCAAGTCAATCATAGATTTCATTTCTTTTGTAACAGAAGTAAAGAATACAAGGACAAATAATTATTACTGCATAGCCCCAAGTAAATGTTGTTCTGTTTCGACTGTTCATTTATGAAAACAACCATCACAAATGTGGATTCCTTTGGTCATAAAGCACAATGCTGTTTGTGCAAATTTGGACTGTTCAAATAGGACTTCATTGGAGTCCCAACAACACTTCAAAAGTACCCTTTTTAAGTTAAATGCCATAGATTATTGTAAAGTGGAGGTTAGTGCAACGCTGACACAGCATCGGCCACTGGGGCCTGAATCCTATAAGGAGTTCGTACGTTCTTCCCTTGTCTGCGTTGCTTTCCTCCGAGTGCTCCAGATTCTTCCCACCTTCCAAAATGGACCAGTTGCATGTCATTTAAGTGTAATCATGTGACACAGGCTCATGGGGTGGAAGAGCTGTTACTGTGCTGTATCACTAAATTTAACTAAATAAATAAATCTTTTGACAGTCTGACATAGAAGGTTGAAGCAGTGAGAAGTGACTAATTTACTGGACATCGTCGACGGGCCAGGATTAATGTCGTTAGGATATGGTCACATGGCTCTAATCCACTTTATATTTCAAGTCTCAAATTCTGCCTCACACTTCCTCTGACCAATCTGCCTTTGTTCATTCCTTCCCTGTAGCTCCAGAATTACCCGGCTCAACTCATTCCCTGAAGATTACAAATGTGTCAGAAATGGGAATCAACAGTGAAATGAGGAAATCTTATCTTCAGGAGCAAGAATATGTCAGTTGAAAGAGTACATTCATAATTATATTCAGATGACATTTACATCCTTTTGAAGGTTCTGTTTTTAGCTCATGGTGCTGTGTTTCATATAATTATAACTTAATTTGATAATTTTTATTCATCTAAATATCCTTTCTCCATTGTGATGAGAAGTACAAACCAAGTGGATGTTCAGAACCTTTTATTTGAATTAAATCAAGTTGAGTTCTCATTTGATTTTAAATTACGCAATTAATTTATTTTTAAAAATAATATCAAAGCAGTTATTTATCTAGTGATTTGAATTTTCTTGTGCATTTCTATTGCCAACATACAAATGTCTTTTTCCACTAATAAAATGTCAGAAAGCTTATCTAATTCATTGATTTTCTACACCCTTGATTAATGATGAAAGAACATTTACCTTCATTGTATCTAATATTCATTTCAATTTGCGGGTGAGCCGGTTGGAGAAGTGTGAAAGGGAAACAAACTACCTCCAATCATCCTGGCATTTCTTTCAATTATAGCATTACTGTTACCCTACTGAAGACAGGCAAGACTTCTTGACTGGGGCACGTAGAATTAAAGACTCCACCACTCAGAGTATTAGGCCAGCAATTAGAAATGGGCCCCTGTCTCACAGTGGCCACCCTTTTCATTTTCCCATCCCTTGCTTACATGTCTAATGCACCTAATGCACAGACAGACTGAGACCACCCACAAATTGGAGGAACAACAGCTTATCTTCAGTCTGGCCACCTTCCACTTCTACAGTTTTCATTAAATTCCCCTCTTCCATCTTCTTCCCCCCACTCCCCCCCACCCCCCCATCTCCTTTTCTCTCCACAGAGTCAAAATCAATTCTCACCTTTCCTCTTATCATTTCCAATTAACACCTTTTGTCTTTTGGCCTGTACTCTTCCCCCCTCCCTTTCCTTCCCCAGACTTTAAATTCAGATACCTGTCTTTTTTCACTCCTACCTTGAGGAAGAGCTCACGCCCAAGACATCAGGACACTACGAGACCAGCTGAGTTCCTCCAGCAATTCTGTGTTTTGACCTGTCTGAAATCACAACAGGAACCCATAGTTAACAATTAAGGTTCAGGTAGATATTGTAGAAAACCTGAATAATTTGAAGATCTTACAACTAAAATTTGCACTATCTCTGAGTGACCAAAGCCATTTGGGATTAGGTTGCCAAAGATTTAAATGATCTGAAAAATAATGAACCATGATTAATTTCAAAGCCTTGATTAGGTCATATGATTGGGATTTTGTTTCCTACTGAGAATGGAGATTGTGACTGAGGAAGTGTAAAGTTGATATTTGACTGGTAATACCACTGAGACAGATCATTATAATTCAGGAGCCTTTATTGTTTTGACAGAGCGCAGAGGAACTCAGCATTTTGTATTTACATAAAATATTATAAATGTCCATAACAATGTTAAGTTTGTAAATAATCCAGCCCAGAGTGTATTTCCCCCACAATTTGACTATAGATGGATGTGCCGAATGGCCTATTTCTGTTCCTATATCTTATGGAAGGGCTGTAGTTCTATTCCCGGACCAGTGGAATACAGAGGAATTCTGGTGACAGTGGGTAAAATGCTTAATTCACATAATTATAAAGACCTTTACTTCCACTTCGAGTTGTTTAAGAGAATTCTCAATCATCTGAAAACTCTGAAGACCAAAAGGTCATGATTTGGAGGATAGAATTTCAGTAATTATATCCCACATGTACATGCAAACCTCCAGTTAATAACATAACTACATTAAAATCTGGTAGCATTCACTGCAGAAAACTGCTTGATTCAAAATCCAGGCAGAGCTCGTCAAGGTTTTAACATCATTCATGTAGGCTCATGGACAATGAAAATGGACATTTCTGTTTCTATTTTGTTTATTGGTGGAACCTTTTCATTTACAGATTTACATTTCCATATCATCTCATCTCAGGGATGCTTCCCATATAACTAATTCGTTCGAAGGGGGAGGGGGATGGTGATAAGTAAACTTAGCAGCTGTGTTGTGTGGAGCAGGAGGACACAAGGAGATAAATAGTCCTTTAAATAAGATGAACTGATTCACACCCCCTGTACAATTTGGAGAGCTGACAGTAACCACTGAATTGCATTAACATGACACTCCCCTGAAGAATCAGAGGTTATCTTATTCCCTGAAGCACTCTTATCGGATTGTGTGTAATCTCGAAGGAGCAACATTCACAGGAACAATGTCTTTGTTGCAGAAATCCTAGTCCAGCAAGATATGAAGAAGATAGATTTCACAGAGGAAAGGCACATTAAATGGTCCCGAAATTGACTTAACATCTAAGTTATACATTCAGTGAACCCAGTCTATCTTTACTTTTTTAGTGTTTAAGGGCTCATTTGTGATGGAGACTGAGTCCAATGAGAATTCCAGAGAGACTGCAAGTAATTTATTTCACTTGTTACCTTAAGCAGTGGCCCAGCTGTGAACCAGACTTGGACTTGAATCTGCCAATGTAAACAAGCTTTATTTGGGCTTCAACAATGTCTACTCCCTGTATGAGCTTTGCAAGTGGAATGTATGTCTTCTACCATCATCTAAACATTCAGAACTTCAGTAACTCATGAGGCAAAAGGAAAAATAAGTGGATCTGTCAAATATTCTAATCTATTGTACTAGTATTAAAGTCAGTAAAAATAGAAAGTCCAACCAGCTTTTTAACTTACGACAGAAACTTGCCAATTCTGGAATTAAACAGCATTATATGAAAAGGGCAAGATGAGGTCTAGGTTAAAGTTACTGAACTTCAAACACTATGAATAAAAAGAGAGAGGGGAGCAATATAGGAACCATCTGCTAAACTGCATTCATTTCAGTTTGTGTTCAGTCATTTTATGGAAATCTTTGTACATGTATGGCAGGCACCATCCTCAGAATGAGAGAACAAATATATGGTGGAAAGGTAGAGTGATTATTGGCATTCATTGTGTTGAGTTTGCTGATTCTAGATTGTTCACACAAAATACTAGAGAAGCTCAGAAAGTCCAACAGTGCCCTTTATGTAGCAAAGGCAACCGATGTTTCAGGCTTGAGCGTGAAAAGTCAGTTATGTATTTTTGCCTTTGCTACATAAAGGACACTTGCTTGATCTGCTGAGCTTCAACCACAGTGTCGACAAAATTTTGTGATTTACTAGATTGTCCACAATTGTTCTTTCACTTGGCCAATTCAAACCATCCCTCTCCTGAAGGTACATGGTTTCTTTTTTATTGTCACATAATAATACATTAAAAATGTAACATACTTGTCTGCCAAAGAGTTGCCATTATTATTGACCGTTAGTAAAACACCATATGTATATTTAGCTGTCTGGACCCGCCCCTTTGGCTGGCTGTACCTGCAGCTTCTCCCACAGACTCCTGAATAAAGGTGACTGTCCCACAGCCCTCTCGCCAGTTCAGGGCAGTCGACCAGCATGGACGTGCCTCCATTCTAATAAAAGCCTATCAGCTTTACATAACTTCTAGTCTTTTGGAGTCATTGATGGTGCATCAGCCCCTTTACAGAATGAAAGAGAGAGAGTCCCTACAGAGTGTCCATGGACACAACTCCAGCCTTCCCACATCCTCTGCAGCTGCACAGGCTCCTGTTTCATTCAATGGCAACCCCAGTTGCTCTGATATGATCAAGAAGCCTTTAGACACAAGGCTCTTCAGGTGCCCTCCTTGCCCTCAGCTCCTTTTCAAATCCTGGCTCTGATACCTGGTTCCCTTGAGTCAGTGTCCAGCAGGCAGATCCCTGATTGCAAGTCGCTCGCAATTTGGTGAAAGGAGAGCAGCTTCTCACCTGAGGCATTTAATTCTCATGTGGGCTTGATCGAAATCAAAGGACTTCACAGCAATGATGACCAGCATTTGTACAGACTTCTCAACAGTCCGAAACATACGGACTGGATCTTCTACGCGATTGTTATTGGTTCTGAGTCTTCAATAATAATGGTCTTCTCCGACTGAGAGGGACTGTTGGGTCTGATTACTATTTTTCCATCTGCACAGACTTGATTCTCAGTAATTACCTATTGATCTTGAGTCAACCGAACTGAATCCACCATTAATCCCTTCACTGTCGACATTGTGTATCAATGACCAAACCTTGCTGCCACTCACCACTCACTGCTGCAGCCCAAATCTGACAAAAGTAACTCCAAGCAGATCACAGTTCATACTGACTGCACTGGTTGGAGATAAATGCAGCCGCCTCCAAGACTGCCTAAGGCCATGAATGAGATGAAATCATGGGTGCCATCCCTTCCTGTTCATTATTCCCTTGGGCTCTAGAATTATATTGTAAATTATTCTGAAAAGGTTTCAAGTGCCGAGATGTTGGTTGTTTGAGTGACCTGTTCCCCAAAGTCTCTGAAGCCTCAACGCCCACTGTGACCCCAAATGATATTAAATGGATAAAATGGAGCACCCACAACAAATGGAGAGACATTTTAAAAGACACCCATTGTGCTCTTTCTGACAGCTTCGGGACATGCCACAATGACTTACTGCACAGCGAGGTCCCTATAAAGTGACTGCTTCAGAAAGCAAAGCACACAGCAAGATCTCACATAGAGCAATATAACAACGTGCTAATTTTGAAATTCATTAAACAAACAATGGGACCACAACAACATTGTAGGCCCATTCTCAACGGGCCCATACTCGTTCCCCCCCCCACCCAACTGCCAGCAACCACAGCAGATTAAAAGGAGGCCATGGTGTGAAATCATAAAATATTTCTTGTTTTTTTTATGTACTTGGTAGGAGAGAAGTATGGAAGAAACCAACTAAACTTGACTGCTTCACAGGGAAGGGGGCCCATAAACTTTGAGCAGAGTCCTAAGGGGGCCATAGCCAAAACTAGGTTGTGAATGGCTGCCCTGGACCAGTGTAAAACACAAAAGTCTGCAGACAAATAAAAACACAATGCTGGAGAAATTCAACAGGTCAATTATGTACTTTACATAGGGAAGGTATGTAACTTACGTTTTGGGCTTGAGTCCTTCATCATTGGGTGGCACAGTTGGCATAAGTGGTTAGTGCAACACTGTTGGAGCACATGCGACTGGGTCATGGGTTCGAATCTGGTTTTGTCTTTATGGTCTCCCCATGGCTGCATGGGTTTCCTCCAGTTGCTTTGGTTTCATCCACCATTCAAAAGATTGACCAGGGGTACAGGTTAACTGAGTGTAATTGGACGGCATGGGCTCATGGGTCAAAAGGGCCTGTTACTGTGCTGTTAGTCTAAATTTAAAAAAAAATCAAGTTATTAGCAAATTGTAGGCAGGTACCGGAATTCGAGAGCCTGCTTACATTTTGCTCATAACTTGATGAAGGGCTCAAGCCCAAAACATTGGTTATGTAACTTTATCTTTGCTACATAAAGTTCATTATTTGACCTGCTGAGTTTCTCCAGCATTTTTTTTTAAACTTTATTTATTTGAAAGATCATTAACAATAATACAGCATAAAGACAATTTTATATAAGTATACATATAAAAAAAAATAGAAAAAAAAAATTTAAAAATGAGTCCCCACCCACCCTCCCACCCCATCAGCCAGCTCTCTTAAGGAGAGCCAAAAATATATAAACAGAAACTAAGAATATATAATAAATCAAAATACATCTAAATGCATATATTCCAAATATGGTAACCACTTATTAACAAATAATTATCATGCAGATTATATGTAATTTTTTCCATAACAATACAAGCTTTCAATACATTATGCCATCGCATTATATTAATCACTATGTTATCTTTCCATGTACTTGCTACAGATTTTCAAGCTACAGACAATGCTAAGTGTACAAATGCAATTTGAAATTTATCCAACCCTAATCCCTTTAAAGGAATCATATAACCCATTAAAAAAATAGATGGATCTAGTGGTAACGTAAATCTCATATAATTTTTCCCAAGTTAACCTAATTTCTTCCCAAAATGGTTGTACATGAACACAAGACCAAACACCATGTAAAAAAGTACCAATACATATACCACATCTAAAAAGAGTCCAAATGACTAAAACCATATTTTTTCAATTTCTCTGGGGTTAAATACAACTGATGTAAAAAGTTATAATTAACCATTCCATACCGCACATTCGTCAATTTAGTAACACTATCATGACATATATCTGCCCAATAGTCTTCAGGAAAAACAAAGGCTAAATAATTTTCTCATTTAAGCTTATACTTCCGGTTTATCCATATTGTCTTGTAATACTTGGTACATAACAGAAATACAAACCCTTTTTGGTATAGAAGAAATCAAAGACTCGAATTCTGTCAATACAGGTACAATCATCTCTCTACCATACATATCTTTCACCAAAGCTCGAAGTTGATAATAAACAAACAAAGAATTTTCAGCAATATCAAAACGCTTTTTCAATTGATTAAAAGAAAGAAACTGTCCTTCTACAAAATAATCCTGTAACGTCTTTATACCCTTAGAGTCCCAACTCTTTAAATGACTATTAAACATTGTAAAAGGAATAAGCTGATTGTTATATAATGGGGTTAAAATTGACAATTTACCTTTTGACCCTAAAATCTTTTTTTTTTAGTCCATACCTTTAATAGATGTTTTAATATCGGCATATTACATTCCCGCAATAAATTTACGTTCCATTGAAATATAAATTAATGCACCTCAATTTCAGAAATATAAGGCATCTCAACTTTAGCCCAACTCAGGGGTTGGTCCAAATCCATCAGTCTACCACTAAATTTCAACTGGGCTGCTTAATAATAATTTTGAAAATGGGGTAATTGAAGCCCACCTAACGCATACTTCCAAGTAAGTTTATATAATGCTACTCACGGTAATTTGCCTTTGCATAAAAATTCTCTCGTAGCTTTATTTAAATCCTGAAAAAATTCCTTTGAAAGAGAACACAGTATTGATTGAAATAAATTTTGAATTCGAGGAAAAATATTCATCTTAATATAATTAACTTGGCCAATTAAAGTTAACGGGAGATCTTTGCACTTAATTAAGTCTGCTTTAATCATTTTTAATAATGGAACATAACTTAACTTATATAAAGATTGATAATCAACATTGATAATTATTCCTAAATATTTAATTTTATCAGACCATTTCAATTTAATAATATTTTTATGTTCTGAATAATCTCCTTCTCCAACTGGCAAAATTTCACTCTTATCCCAATTAACCTTGTATCCAGATAATGTTCCATATTGTAATAAACATTCCCACAAATGCAGCAATGATTGTTCTGGATTTGCCAAATATATCAAAACATCATCTGCAAATAGATTAATCTTATACTCTTCATCCATAACTCTTATCCCTCTTATCTGTTCATTCTGTCTTATTGTTTGAGCTAATGGTTCAACAGCCAATGCAAACAGGGCTGGTGACAATGGACACCCTTGTCGAGTCGAACGTGTCAATTTAAACAGTAATGAGACTTGACCATTTGTCACCACCCTGGCAATCGGGTTTGTATATAAAGCTTTAACCCAACCAATAAAAAAGGGGCCAAATTTAAACTTTTCCAACAGCTTAAATAAAAAAATATCCCATTCAACCCTGTCAAAAGCTTTTTTGGCGTCAAGAGCAACTACCATTGGATGGTTGGGCTGCTGTCGATATGCATTGACTAAAGTAATTAATTGAAGAATATTATCTGAACCATTTCTATTCTTAATAAAACCTGTTTGATCAATATGTATTAATTTAGGTAAATACTTGATAAGTCTATTTGCTAACAATTTCGCTATGATTTTATAATCTACAATTCAGTAAAGAAATAGGTCTATATGAAGACATTTTCAACAGAGCTCTATCTTTTTTTCAGAATTACAGTAATTAAAGCACTAGAACAAGATTCCAGCAACTCATGCTCTTCAGTTACTTGTATTGCCTCCTCAAACACAAAGGATAAATCTTTATTAAAAATTTTATAAAATTCCACAGAAAATCCGTCGTCCCCTGGTGACATTCCCATTTGACATCTCCACCATAGCTTCCTTAATCTCAAATTCTGTAAACAGAGCTTCCAATTCCATAACATCCTCCTTGTCCAATGCTGGTAATGTTAATTTAGATAAATAAGATTCAATAGAACCATTATCCTGTTTCACCTCAGAAGTATACAATTTTTTGTAAAATGAATAAAACTGGTTATTGATTTCCTGAGGTTTATAAGTAACTGTTGAATTCTTTTTAACAGCATTAATAGTCCATGAAACCTGTTCCGTCTTTAACTGCCATGCTAATACCTTATATGCTCTCTCGCCCAACTCATAATAACGTTGCTTAGATTGATTAATTAAATGCTCAAATTGATAAGTTTGCAATGTATTATAACGTAATTTCAAATTAGCCAAAGCCACTTTTTTTTAAATCTTCTGTGACATCTTTCTTAAATTCCTTCTCCAATTCAGCAATTTGCTTCTCCAGTTCCAAACTTTCTTAACTTTAGTAGTATAACTAATAATCTGCCCTCTTAAATAAGCTTTTAATGCATCCCATAACACAAAACGACTATCTATAGAATTAGCATTCTCAGTCAAAAACAAAAGTAACAAATTCTGTATTTTTCAAAAACATTGTATTAAATCTCCATCTATAAGATGAACGTACCACTTCTGAACTTATGCAAGAGAAAAATAATAAAGAATGATCCGATATGACCCTACTTTTATAATGTGCCGAAACTAAAAAAAAATCTATTCTGGAAAATGAATCATGTCGGGACAAATAAAAAAGAGAAATCCTTCTCCGTAGGATTGATCCTTCTCCAAATATCCACCAAATTTAAGTCCTTCCTCAAGGCCCCAATTTTTTTCACCATCTTTGATTTCTTTATACTTTTTGGAAATCTATCCAGTAAAGGATCCAAAACACAATTAAAATCTCCGCCAACTATGATATTTTCATTAGCTTGATTTAACAACAAAAAAGCATCAGAAATAAAACGCTCATCATCCACATTAGGTGCGTAAACATTGAGCAAAGTCCAAGGTTCAGCAAAAACTTTACAATTCACCCTTAAGACCTGTCCAACATTTCATTCCATATTTTGTAATTCAAAAGGCAAATTCTTATGAATTAAAATTGCTATACCTCTTGCCTTAGAATTAAATGAAGAAGAAAACACATGTCCAACCCAATCCCTCTTCAAATTCAAATGTTCTTTTTCAGTCAAATGAGTTTCTTGTAAAAAGGCAATGTCAATTTTCATTTTTTTAATATAAGGCAAAACTCACTTTTGCTTAATCGGATTATTTAACCCCTGAACATTAAAAGTTGCAAATTGCAAATTAGACATCCTAACAAATTAACAATATAATCTCTCACTACAAAATATTGCTCCCCTTATAATAACTTAAATCACTCTCCCTTCCCTAGATATTTAAAGAAAATGTAAAAAAAAGGGAATATTAATTATCCCCCCAAAAAACTACCCAAAGGTCGTAACACCCTAAAAAACTAGGTGTGGTAAACCCCACTAGTGGCGGATGACTATCAAAGATTTCAGTGCTATCCACCACACCCGCCCCAGCCAGAAATACATTATTCACATCAACACAGTCAAATACTGTAAATATATTCAACCCAGTGACTCCATTCTCAATGATCCTTCCGGATCTTCAATGTCAATAAGACTTTGTGTTAAAACTTCTTTCTATCCATTATTCCCATTTTTTCGATTCTTCCCATTCCCATTTTCATTTCCATTTGCCTTCTTTTTAGGCAACGGCGGTGAAGATCTTTCATATCCTCACAAATCTGGTAGTGAATTAGCAAAAATTAATGCATCACGGTCATTTTCAAAAAATTGAGATTGAAAATTACCATAAAAGACTTTAAATCCTGTAGGGTAACGAAAAGCAAATTTGTAACCCTTCCGCCACAATATTTCTTTAGTTGAGTTAAATTCCCAATGTCGCCTAATAAACTCCTGACTCAAATCTGCGTAGAAAAATACTCTGTTATTTTGGACCATCATTGAAGTTTGACTTTGTCATGCCTTCTGCATTGCCAATCGTAATATAATTTCTCTGTCCTGGAATTTCAAACAACGAATTTAAACCGCCTGTGGTGGTTGTCCCAGTAACGGTTTCTTTCCTAGCGCTCTATGTGCCCGTTCCAATTCTAGGACTTCCGAAAAAACTCCTTGCCCAACACCTCGGGAATCCAGTTCTTTAAAAATTTTATTGGATCGGACCCTTCAATACCTTCTGGGAGACCCACAATTTTCACATTATTTCTCCGACTTTGATTTTCCAATGAATCAGTTTTTTTCAATGTCTTTCTTCTGAATTCCCCAATCCACAAAGGAATCTTCCATTTTTTCCATTCTTTCCCTGTTATGTTCAACTTAATTTTTGCATTCAAGAAAAGCTATTCAATTTTCTTAAAATTTTCATGCACTGTATCCACTGATTTAATACACTTATTAACATCACTTATTAACTGCAGACATATCTTCAGACATAGTAGTCATTTTGGTTGTCACTTATAAGAATCCTTGAGTTGTTTGTTTAAACATATTGTCCATTTGATAAGCAATCCCTTCCAGGACTGTACACACAGACTCCATTCAAGATTTTAGTTCCACTTTTTAAGGCCTACTTTCTCTGGTCTCCACCTCCAATTGTTCCTGTTAGCTGCTCAGTAAAGGTAAGCCTTCTTCTTCTTCTTCCAGCATTGTCAGTCCCCTGCCAGTCCGGCTGCGGGTTTGTACACCTGACGACAGCATCCCGACCACGTTGGGACGCCACTGCTCGGGCCCCCAGACAACCCACACATGGTCCAACAAGTCCTGGACCCTTGAAGCACAGCACATGCCCAGTAAGGCCAGGGACTGTGCAGGTGCGACTTCCAACGCCATTCTGCGCCTCCCCAGCCCACCCGTCGGCAGTCCGGGCTCAAGGGCTCTTCTCTCAGCCGGGTTGCCCGTGCGCCCAACATCGTGGACGCACAGTTCAGCACTGGCTGGACTCATCGTCAAGCAGAGGCAAGATCGGCGCGGGCATCATACTTAGCCGGGCAGGAGTCCTCTGCACCTTGGAGGTTCCAAACGTTGGGTCTGTGGCTTCACTTGAACAGATAGGCCTCAATTCTTCAGCACTTTTAAAAGGTAGTTTCTTCTGCAGTTGAGTTTTCGTTTTTTTTTACATTAGTAGCCATTATAACCCACTAATGTTCCCAAAAGTAAAAATACAACTTTTAATCACTTTTATAAACTTTAAAAATGGGTTCTTAAAAAACTAGCCGAGGAAGGGTGGGACCGCATGTCTGTCCTCTACGCCATCTTGCCACGCCCCGAATTTCTCCAGCATTGTGATCACTTGACCATCACACCATCCATAGACCATCTTCAATATTCCTTTGACTGCCATAGAGACCATGGAGCTTTACATTGGGTGTCACCTCAAACAAGCATGGTGGTGATCTGTCTAATTTTGCCCTTTCATCCAGGAACTTCTTGTCCTGAGTTCCTGCTCAGGTCTTGCTGGCAATCTCAGCCAATAATGATTCAAAAGCGTCCAAGTGAAGGGTCCTGACCCAAAACGATGACTCTCTATTTCCCTTCACAGACGCTGCCTGACCTGCTGAGTCCCTCCAGTCTTTTGATCCAATGATTCAGCACAAGCTTCCAGACATCCATTCAGCATGAGTGCATGAACAAACAAGAAAGTAGGAATTTTGCATTCGATAGCGAGTTGAGCATTTTACATTCCCCTTATCATAGATAATAAATTCTCATCTCTCCCTTTATCATATCCCATTAACACCTTTGTTGATCTGGATTCCTCCCCCAGCCCAGCATTGTCTTTATTCTGAGATTTCTGGCATTTGGCTCATTTTCTTTACTCCTTGAAGGGCTCAGGCTCAAGATATCAGCAATATATTTTTGTATCCTCTGGATGCTGAAACACTGACTGAGTTCCTCCAGCATTTCGATGTATTTTTATTCCAATTAAGTGGAGTGCAATTTCACAGTTTAAATTTTCTGCATCCATTTAAGGTCTGGTCTCTCTGCTCCCCCACTCACTTTCCATGATTTGAGCTCACTGTTTGAACGGCAGATACTTTCCAACCAATAGTTGGCCACTGGTCAACTAGTCCTTGTCCCTGTTACATTATCATCCCATGTTGTCCTCATCCTGCCCAGAACCAATTCCTTTAGAAAAGCCTCACGGAACTGGTGTTTGACAGAGTCCACCGGGAGCTCACTCATTGTCCGATGCCAGGGTCTCTGATTCATCAAGAATAGTCCCTGCTTCAAGATCAGCACCTTTCTGTCAGCAACTTTTCACTCAGCTTGTTATTCAAGTGTCCCTTGGCTGTTTTGGATGGAGGAGGACTTGGAGGAGTGGCAGTAACAACAACAGCAAGCTCAGCCAATGGTAGCATAGCTAGAGCTTGGCACCACAGCTGGAACTCTGGGTACCATTACAGAGCAGGTGGTGGCCATTTGCTTGGGTTTTTCAAGCAGGAGAATTGAATTTCGTGGGACGTCCCACACAAGCCTCTGCATCAGGGCTAGAGTGGCTCCACTTTAGTCATCTCAACTTCATTGCTCAGTCTGTGGTTCTCTATGGTACATGATGGCTGGGTGACCTCCACCCTGTCTGGGCCATGTGGAGCATCAGTTCCTCCACCTGACAACTTGACAGCTTCTGACCCTTACACATGTAGACTGCTACACTGGTTGCCATGGCGTTTGTGGATCCAGCCACAAGAGATTCCCATTCACTTCTGTTCGGAATCAGAATCAGGATTTATTGTCATGAACAAGTCATGAAATTTGGTGTTATGCGACAGCATCAGAGTGCAACAATACATATTATAACCATCTTAACCATATAACCATATAACCATATAACCACTTACAGCACAGAACAGGCCAGTTCGGCCCTACTAGTCCATGCCGTAGCAAATCCCCACCCTCCTAGTCCCACTGACCAGCACCCGGTCCATACCCCTCTAGTCCCCTCCTATCCATGTAACGATCCAGTCTTTCCTTAAATGTAACCAATGATCCCGCCTCGACCACGTCTGCCGGAAGCTCATTCCACATCCCCACCACCCTCTGCGTAAAGAATTTACCCTTCATGTTCCCCTTATAATTTTCCCCCTTCAATCTTAAACCATGTCCTCTAGTTTGAATCTCCCCCTTTCTTAATTGAAAAAGCCTATCCACATTTACTCTGTCTGTCCCTTTTAAAATCTTAAACCCCTCTATCAAGTCCCCTCTCAATCTTCTACGCTCCAGAGAAAAAAGCTCCAGTCTGCACAACCTTTCCCTGTAACTCAGACCCTGAAATCCTGTCAACATTCTCGTGAACCTTCTCTGCACTCTCTCTATTTTGTTTATATCTTTCCTATAATTTGGTGACCAAAACTGTACACAGTACTCCAAATTTGGCCTCACCAATGCCTTATACAATTTCATCATAACCTCCCTACTTATTTCAATACTCCGATTTATGAAGGCCAACATTCCAAATGCCTTCTTCACCACACCATCTACCTGAGTATCAGCCTTGAGCGTACTATTTACCATAACTCCTAAATCCCTTTGTTGTTCTGCACTCCTCAATTGTCTACCATTCAATGTATATGACCTATTTAAATTTGCCTTTCCAAAATGTAGCACCTCACATTTATCTGTATTAAATTCCATCAGCCATTTCTCAGCCCACACCTCCAGCCTTCCTAAATCACCTTTTAATCTACGGTAATCTACCTCACTGTCCACAACACCACCAATCTTTGTGTCATCCGCAAACTTGCTTATCCAATTCTCCACCCCTACATCCAGATTCTTAATATATATAACAAATAATAGTGGACCCAGGACTGAACCCTGAGGAACTCCACTAGTCACCGGCCTCCAACTGGACAAACAATTTTCTACCACTACTCTCTGACACCTCCCATCCAACCACTGCTGAATCCATTTCACTACCTCCTTATTTATACCTAATGCCTCCACCTTTTTTCCTAACCTCCTGTGGGGAACTTTGTCAAAAGCTTTACTAAAGTCCAAATAGACAACATCCACAGCTTTCCCTTCATCAACCTTTTTTGTAACCCCCTCGAAGAACTCAGTCAGGTTTGTCAAGCATGATCTACCCCTGACAAAACCATGCTGATTACTCCTTATCAATCCCTGTACCTCCAAAAATTTGTAAATAGCATCCCTCAGAACACTTTCCATCAACTTGCCCACCACAGACGTCAGACTTACAGGCCTATAATTCCCAGGTTTGCATTTGGACCCTTTCTTAAACAGAGGAACCACATGCGCCACCCTCCAATCCTTTGGTACCACCCCCGTGGCCAGTGACATTCTAAATATCTCTGTTAATGGCCCCACTAACTGTCCACTAGCCTCCCTGTCCTAGGGAATATTTTGTCCGGTCCGGGAGATTTATCCACCTTTATCTTTTTTAACACAGCCATCACTACCTCCTTGGTTATCCTTATATGCTTCATGACCTCCCCACTATTTTTCTTTACTTCAACTGGTTCAACATTTTTTTCCCTAGTGAATACCGAGGCAAAGAAATCATTCAAAATTTCCCCCATTTCCTCAGACTTCTCACTCAGCCTACCCTCACTATCTACAAGGGGTCCAATTTTATCTCTCACTAATCTTTTACTTTTAATGTACTTATAGAAACCCTTTGGATTTATTTTTACTCTGTCAGGCAAAGCCTCTTCATGCCTTTTTTTGGCCTTTCTAATTTCTTTCTTAAGATTCCTTCTACACTCCTTGTAGTCCTCCTTCAACTTCTCAGCTCCCTGCTCATGTAGAAGTCCTCGATGGAGTGAAATCTGGTGTCTGTAATGTCTCAGGCCAACTTAGCAACCCTCTTGAGTTTATACTTGTCCTGAGAGTTGGCACCTCCATAACCAGGCAGTGATGCCACCAGCCAGAATACGCTCCATGGTACACCTGAGGAAGTTTTTGGGAGTCTTCGGTGATATACCAAATCTCCTCAGACACCTCACCAAGTACAGCCGCTGGTGAGCCTTCTTTGAGATCCACATGGAGGATCCAGGACAGATCCTTTGAGATGTTATCACCCAAGAATTTGAAGTTCTTGACCCTCTCCACTACTGAGCCCTTGATGACGACTGGGCTGTGATCCCCGGACTTCCTCCTAAAGTCCATAATCATCTCCGTAGTTTTGCTAATGTTGAGCGCAAAGTTGTTGGTGTGACACCACTCAAAGAGCTGGTCTATCTCCCTCCTGTACGCCTCCTCATTGCCGTTTGTGATTCTTCCAACAACTGTGGTGTCATCAGCAAACTTGTAGATAGCATTGGAATTATTCCTGGCCACACAGTCGTGGGTATATAACGAGTAGAGCAGTGAGCTAAGCATGTATCCTTGGGGTGCGCCTGTGTTGATAATCAGTGAGGAGGAGACATGTTATTTCGAATTCCTACTGATGGTAGTCTTCCAATGAGAAAGTCAAGGATCCAGTTGCAGAGGGGGGTACAGAAGCCTAGAGTTTGTAGCTTCTTGACCAGCACTGAGGGAATAATAGTATTGAAGGCTGAGGTGTAGTTGATGAAGAGCAGCCCTATGTATGATTTGCTGTTTTTGAGGTGATCCAGAGCTGAGTGGAGAGCCAGAGATATTGCATCTGCTGTGGAGAGATTTTAATGATAGGTGAGTTGCTGTGGGTCCAGATCTTTGCTTAGGTACGTGTTAATTCTGGCCATGACCAGCTTCTCAAAACATTTCATTGGAGTAGAAGTGAGTGCTACTGGGCGATCGTCATTAAGGCAGCTCACACTGATCTTCTTCAGCACTGGGAATGATTGATGCCCTTTTGACCCTGGTGGGAACCTTTGACTGCAGGCATGAGAGGTTGAAAATGTCCTTGAACATTCCGGCTAGTTGGATGGTGCAGATTTTAAGGATCCTGCCAGGTATGCCGTCAGGGCCTGTCATCTTGTGAAGGTTCACCCTCTTAAATGATGTTCTGATGTCTCCCTCAGAGACAGATTTCACCAGGTCCTCAGCCGTTTCAGGGATTCTATTAGGCATCGTTTTTTTTATTTTCGAAGCAAGCCTAGAAGGTGTTCAGCTCATTGGGTAGTGAAGCATTGCAGCCATCTATATTGTTTGCCTGTGCTTTGTAGGCTGTAATGGCCTGCACTCCCTGCCATAGCTGGCGTGTATTTATCTCTGTCTTTAGTTTCCTCCAGAATTTCCACTTTGCTTTGGGGATGGCCTTCTGCAGGATGTACCTGGACTTCTTGAAAAGATCTCAATACCCAGCCTTAAATGCCCTTGTTCTCACCCTCAGCAGGTTGTGGATTCTCTGATTCATCCAGGACTTTTGGTTGGGGCACACACTTATGCACATAGGTCAGTGGCACCCGTTACATATTTATTCAAGTCTATGTATGAGTTCTTGAATATGTTCCAGTCCACCGATTCAAAACAGTCCTATAGATGCTCCTCCACCTCCTTCACTGTCTTCACCACTGGTGCTTTGGTCTTCAGTCTCTGCTTGTATGCCAGGAGTGGAAGTTCAGCCAGGTGATCAACTTGCCAAAGTGTGGTCGTGGTATGGTTCGGTATGCGTTTTTCATGGTAATGTAGCAGTGGTAGTGTGTGTTGGTTCTCCTGGTCTTGCATGTGACGTGTTGGTGATAATTTGTCAGAGACTACTTCAGCTTGCTCTGTTTGAAGTCTCCCACAATGATCGGGAAGGCATTCAGGGGTGCATTCTCATGGCTGTTTATCACAGTCCCTCCAGTGCCAGCCTGACATTAGCCTGGGGTGGAATGTACATTGTGACCAGGGTGATGGTGGTGAACTCCCTGAGCAGGTAGAATGGGTGGCACTTGATCACCAGATGTTCCATGTCGGGGGAACAGGACTAGGACATAACCATCACATTTGTGCACCAGGATGAATAGATGATAACTCAAATGGCGCCTCACCTGGTTTTTCCAAACACCAGTGTTCAATCAGCAAGATTAAGGGTGTAGCCCTTGGGCTGCAGGGCCTTATCCAGGATGTCTGTGTTTGCAAATACTTCACCATTGAGCCTGTCCAAATGGTGCTTGATAGTTGGTGTGAACGCAATGAGTTGAAGGGAGTGTTTCTGTGCTAAATGAGAAGGAAAAACCAACACTTTAGAACCACCCTCCACCAGCCACAGGCAGTCGGTTCTCTGTCAATGACCTTAAGAGCAGCAAACTAGGAAGGTGATTGGCTGAGCTCCATGTCGAAATCCAAAGATAGCTCACCATTTGCCAAGAGGGTCAATGTCAACCATTCATTGAATGGGTTCGTTCAAGGGCAGATTTCACTTTCTGACTTGTAAGGCCTAATGAAAAGCATTTCTTCACTCTGTTGACAATTTCTTAAACTGCTAATCAGCATCATATTTCGTTCAGAAATACTGCACAATATAAAAAGTTGCTGTTAAGAGCATTTTTGATCTCCCTCTGTGAGCCATTTCCAAAGAAACTAAGCTGGTCTAAGAGTGAGGGAGTTCTAGCTGTTGTGCACCCATTGCACTCACATTCCTCTTTTCCCACCGGTGTCATTCAACACCCTTTTGCAATTACTGTCCCCCCCCTCCCTCCCAGTGAATGTGTGGGAGATGGGTGCAAACGTTGACTGCTATTCTTATCTTTGGAACAATCAACACTCACTTGTTCCCCAGGCAAAGCTGCTCCGAAAATATTGTCACTGGTTCAGAGGCCAACCACCCAAAACATCAACTCTTCCTCAAATAAAATTCCACAAAGCCACAAATTATTACTTATTTTTATTGAACTGATTTTTGTTAACGTAAACAAAAATGCAGAGCCAAGCTGAATAAGGCATTCCATGAATGAAAGTACGAAGATAAGTAAAAACAAGTTCATTTCTTGTGTTCATTTCTCAGGAGCGAATCACCGAGAAGGTGGAGCAAATCAAAAAATGTTTTTACATTTTATAATTTTAGAGACACAGCAAAGCAACAGGCCCCAAACCTGTGCTTCCTAAATACACCCATGTGACCAATTAGCCTACTAACTCTGTACATCTTTGGAACATGGTAGCCCCTGGAGGACACCTACACAGACACAGGGAAAACCTACAATCTCCTTGCTGACAGCGCAGGATTCAAACTGGGGTAACGGGCACTGGAAATAATGTTGACCTAACTGCTGCACTGACCACGTGCCCTTAAGGCTTTACATTTTGAAGTGATTGGGACTGGACCTTGGCATTGATAGAGGACAGTCATCTCTAGACTTAGTGTGTTTTGATGGCTCTGGTTCGAGCTTGGCTCTTGGCTGATCAAAAGTTGTCTTAAAAGTAACTCTTTCCAATGTTTGTTTTCCTGATCAATGTAATCGCTTCTCAAAGTGAGTGTGGCAAGGCAGGAACGAAAGAACCTACTTCTTGATCTGAATTGAAAGTGGAAACTTCAGTGGGACCACAGATACCAGATAACATGACCATAGATCTGAGCAGGAGGGGAGCTGTGTGCAGGTAGACAGAGAGGAAGGATGTGGGTGTGGGCTGGTGGGGAGAAAATGTAGAGTGTGAGTGCAGGGGAGGATGAAGATGGGGATGAGAGTGGGCAAGGTGGGAGCGTGGTGGAGGAGGAGTGAGGGTGAGGGGGGGGGAGTGTTGGGGAGAGCACAGGTCTAGGGGGTGTCAGTGTGCAAATCTCATAACTGGCCCTCACTGTATCCACAAGCCTGTGTGGAAAGACAACAATTAGTGTTGCATTTTGAAAACACTGTCAAAACAGGAGAAGAAAGAAAATAATTTGGAGAAACAAGAGTTTCAATAGTTCAATCAGTCTCTGCTGGAGGAACAAAACAATAGATCAGGCAAACAAGTGCAGATGGTTGGTTTTGACCTGTAGAAGATGGGAGTCAGACAAAGAGAACGTCTCCACCATGCAGGGACTTAGCTGGGTGAAGCAACAATCCAATTCCACTTCTTCTGTTCCAGCTTTTGGTTTTTATAACATGGTCTCCATTCCATTGGAGAAGGTTTACATAGATTGGGTGACAACTTTGTGGAATACCTTCATCCAGTGTGCAACTTTCAAATGCCTTTCTCTCACTAATGCAACTGTAGCTATCTGCATGGTTCAGAGGTCCAACATAAGTTCGAGGAACAGCATGTTATTTTCTATCCGGACCATTGCGGTATTCAACAGTATTCAACATCAAATTCAACAGTTTCAGGTAAAGTCCAACCAAAACAGGTGTTCCCTCCTTCCCCAATATTGGTGCCATAAAGGCATCGGCTTGAATAAATGGGTCCTTTTTCGACTGGAGGGAGGTAACTAGCAGTGCATCACAGTTGAGAGTTCTTGACTCTCGGGTGTTCATTATTTCCTTGAATATGAGGTTTGCATATTTGCCAATTGTTGAAAGGATCAGGTGGCTTCACACCTTATCACTCAGCGACCTTGGCTCATCCTATCAGAGACATTCCCTTTGTCCTGTTTATCTTTTCTCCAGCTTCCCTGAAACTTAAACTAATTTGTTTCTCTTTTCAGGTTCCATCCAAAATGTGAACTGTTTTGCTTTATACAGATCCTGCCCAATCTGATGAATGCTCACCTTGCATTTTCTGCTTTAATTTCAGATTTCCAGCATCTGCGCTCTGTTGGGCTTTCAATGGCAAGTCAGAGACCCCTAAAATAAGCCATTAAATACAATCTGCTTGCTGACAAATTCAGGAAATAGTCTCTGTGAAAGCAATCCCTCCTGTCTCTGATCAGGATAGAGTTACCATGTTTCTATGTCAGGATGTCTGCTGAAATGACACTTCGATGTAATTTTGACCATAACAAAGGGGTGACAAGGACCTTCTGTGTCAGGAAGGAATTAACTGGGAAATGTTTTATTAATTCAGCTGATATTTTATAGAATTGCAACAGGCTTTAAAATTGGAGTTGGATTTCTTCATAAAATGGAAAACCAAAATAAAATTTAGAATATTAGTTTAGAACCTCATGATATTTACTCAGCCACTGTGTACCAGGAATTATTCCCATTTTCCCAGAACGCATGCTGTGCAAAAAGCTCGGAATGGGAATGAGGGTACCATTTCCATTCCGATGTTTTACCTCCTAGACCCCTTGTCAATTTCCCGGAACACCCACAGTCTAAATTGAACTCCAGGCATACTGTGAACAACGGGCTCATGAACCGCACGTATTTACAAGTCCCACCTCTTTATTTACTGCACTTCCAGTATACTGTTTAAACTCGTGTACAGAAATGGAGATTTGGTGTTTTGGTCGATCATGTGTGAACGACCAATGGCAAGATGCTGGAAATTCTTCAGACCAGTAAAATCAGGCAAAGTCTTGAAATCCTCCATAAAGAATGACCAGAGTACAGAGCAAGGTTCTGTTATTAAGTTTACCTTCTAAGTTCAACATTTTCATTTGGTTGTTGCAGAACAAGCTACGTATAAGTCCCTGTTATTCGGAATTCAAGCAACCGGCAACATTAAGCTGGGAAAAAAATATTGCAGAAATAAATGAGCAAAACATATGGATGTTTAAAATTAGCACACCTCTCCATTAGTTCTCCATTCATGCAACATGGAGTCTCAAGCAACTGGGAAATTCACTTATTCGGCATTTACCAATCTGATGTAATAAAGGATGACACCGACTAACATTAGAGAGCATTCTTTTGCACTTAGTTTGGTTATAAGGTGGAATAATCCAACATAGATCCCAATAGACTTCAAATGTTCCCTTAAAAAGTAAATGGATTGTTGAGGAGAGAACGTGAAGCGCAGATTAATTGAAAGCTTGTGGGAAATGAAAGAGTGTCAAGCTGGTGAACTCATTGGCCAAGTATACTATCCTATAGTTCCAGAATTGGGTGATCACAGATTTCTGATATAAGACTTCAGGAATTTCAAGTCCAATTGTTGCCGACTTTGTATGAACCTCATTATATTACAAAGACTGTCAGAGAAATGCAGCATCCAGATGGTACAGAACAGAATTGAATCCCTGGAAGCCAAATGTAGGGCATACTGACAGAGTAAAATTGGAAAGTTTCCTTAGAGATTAAAATAGAAAAAAAATGTTTGCGTGAACCACAGATGACAACTGTTCAGAGCAATGAGATTGGCTTTGTGAAATGGCTATCAGAAGCATAATGCTCAGGGTTCAAGGTTGGTGTGGGAGAGTTCAAAACGTTGCTGGGATTTCCCTTCTTAATAAGGATGGTGCATGGAAACTCTGAAACCTGAAACAGATGTTGTAGGCAGCAAGTCTATTCCACCGTTGCAATGAAAAATATGGACTTTAGTAGTGTATTGGAGTTATAGATAGATACAGCAGGGAAGAGGCCCATCAGCCTATTGAGTGTGTGCCAACCTTTAACCACCAATTTTCACTGTAATGCTACTCTGATTCATTTTTATTCTTCCCACATTTCTCATATCCTATCACCCACACTGGAGCAATTTACAACAGCCAATTAACCTATCAACCTGCATATCTTAGGGATGTGGGAAGAATCTGGAGCACCTTGTGGATGTTTACACAGGGAGAACATGCAAACTCCACACAGACAGCACCGTATCATTGGAACTGTGAGGCAGCAGATCTTCTGACATACAATCAGCGTGTGCTATGCTGTGGTTCGCTGCAGCCTGCAAATTGAAGCTTCCCATTGCGCTGACAGGCAGAATTGCATTTTCACAGGAGCTCCAAGTGAAATAGATAGATACCATCCTCTAATTCTATTAAGTTTTGTGGAATACCTGACAGGCATCTAATGAACTTCCCTGACTGGTAAGTGGGTACTGAGTTCTCAAGATGGAAATGGCAAGACTACTTTCAAAGTCCTCACAGCTAAAGTAAAATATCAGTCATGCAGGCAATAAAATTTTGCAGCCAAAGATGTATATACTGGTTGAATAAGGATTGCCATGAGATGTCAACAGATGGTTAGATCAAGCACTGCCGTAATACAAACCGAAGATCATTCCAATGGCCTCATAACATCTCTGAATTGCTTTACATTTTATTGTGTCCAAAGGCAACGTGAATCACATGGACAGAGTATTGGCGAAGCCAATCATTCTGTGATGGAATGCTCAATGATAAACTGTGCAGCTGGCATCAAATCGTTGGGAGTGACAAGATCACAGATTTATTAGCAACCAAGATTCATTAAAGTGGCTTACTGATGAATTAATTGTCACTGTTGAAAAGCCTTTTCAAAAAACACATGCTTAGGATATTATCCTTCTTGTTGATTTCAAGCATTAATTTCAATGCAGTCAGTTGCAGATTGCCATCTGATTATTACACCTTTTTACTTGTCACAGACTTTACTAAAACAGTCAAGTGCTTTTTTTCTATCGCTCCCCCTCAGGATCAAATTAAAACTGCTTATTCTACTGTGAAAAAGATCACAGTATCTCACATTGGTGTCTTACTCCTAGACAGCAGCTAGTTAAGAGACTGTACAGAGATCAGTGTGACTGCTTGAAGGAATTTGCCACACTCCACAACACTTAGTGAAGGAAAACATCAGCTTCACTGTACTGATGAGCAGAGAGGTGAGAGGCCTCAGTAATGAGCTGAGAAGGGGGAGTGATGAGAGAGAATAACCGACCAATGAGGGGACTGATTGAAATAGTTGCCTTTCACAAATGAAATGTAAGCAAGAACATTGACAGTAATTAGCAAGGTTCCTGGTTTGGTTTTCCATTGTTGTTGGTTTTTGGGACTTTAGTGTCAGAAACAAGGATTTTCTGAAGATGGTGGAGGCTCTGAGGCACTATGGTCAGGCTGGAGAGACAGTGGCTCCTATCCACAAGGAGTTAGGAACCAGTCTTAAAACTTATTAGGAGCCTCTACTGGTCAATGGGCACATTCCAGCTGGTTAGTAGAGGCAGAGGAGACTGCAGACGCTGGAATCTGGGGGAACTCAGAGAGTCGAATAGGAACAAGGGGAGCAAAGAATTGACGATGATTCATGTTGCAATCCTCCATCATTCAGTCCTGGCAATTGCACTTTCCTTCCTCTCTGCACAGACTCTGGAGAGAAGCATCTTCAGCGAAACCAAAGGTGAGGACCTTTTGGTGCAGACTCAGCAACATGAGGGGACGTAATGGTGGGGGTGTGAGGCCTTGACAGGAATTGAAGGTAAGGGGATTCATCTTGGAGAGGAGAAGGAATATGGTCAGCCCCGATGAACAGAGAGGTGAGAGGCCTCAGTAATGAGCTGAGAAGGGGGAGTGATGAGAGAGAATAACTGACCAATGAGGGGACTTTCTTTCACCCTCTGGACTTCTCATTCCCTTCTAAACATGAAATAATTGTACTGTGAGATTGTAATTAAATCTGTGAGGGATGGAGCTGGAACTTGACACTGCCATAACCTGTCTTCGACCCTTTATTGGAAATTGTACTGAAAAAGGTAAGGTTCCCATTGGTTAAAATGTTAACGGTTTGTGATACTTCTGTCTGCATGAGGGGTTAATGGCATGGCTGATCTCACTAATAGTTTGGGGCAGCGGGGTTAGCATACCGGTTATTATAGCACCAGTGACCCAGGTTCAAATCTGGCACAGTCTGTAATGAGTTTGTACATGTGGCAGGCTGCACCAAAGGAAAACACAGGCATAATACTGTTTGGGGCAACACAGCTTTATTCTAATCGCATAAAGATCTAGTTGGCTGCTAGCTGTGCTTGCAGTGATCCCGGAGAGAGAGAGAGAGAGAGAGAGAGAGAGAGAGAGAGAGAGAGAGCACACAGTCAGGACTTTGGCTTTATACCATGGGCCCTCTGGGCCCACCTGATGGTCAGATGTCATTAGGCCGGGTGTCATGTCTCTAGGCCACCTGTTGGCCGAGTGATATACTGCAGCGTATCATCACAAAACGTTCTCCCTCTATCGACGTGGGTTTCCTCCTGGTGCTCCGGTCTCCTTCCACCCTCTAAAATGTTCGAGGATTGTGGGCTAATTGGGGTATTTAGATATCATGGACTCCTGGTCCAGAAGGGCTTTTACCATGCTGTATGTCTACATTTAAAATAGAGATGGATAATTCACTTTGTAGACCTGGGCCTACTTTAATTTGCCTTTCGTCACAACAGGTCAATGTCAGCTGCCAAGTCGTTGGCTTTCTTGTGTTAGGCCACTTGGAACATGAGAACATCTACATCAGGCTGTGGAATTTTGTGGAATTAATCCCTGTATTGAACATTTACTTGTAACTTTTTTTTTGAGAACCACTCTCCCAGCAGTACTACTTAAAACAGTGAATAGAACTTAGTTGGGTAAATGCTTGGGGTCAATCTGGTTAGAATTGCATCTAATTTGCTGACAATACCACAGTAGTGGGCTGTACAAACAAGAGTGATGAGCCAGCATGCAGGAGGGACATTGAAAATTTGGCTGAATGGTGTACTAACAATGGTTGGAGGACCAATCCTGGATCGACACACAAATGTCATCATGAAAAAATCATGTTAGTGCCTTTACTTCCTAAGGAGTTTGCGCAGGTTTAATATATCGTCGTAAACCTTGGCAAACTTCTATAGATGTGTGGAAAGTGTGCTGACCGGCTCATCACAACATGGTATAGGAGCACCAATACCTCTAAGCAGAAAGCCCTGCAAAAGATAGTGGGCACAGCATTGAGAACATCTGTATAAAATGCTGTCATCGGAGAGCAGCAGTAATCATCAAGGATCCATATCACCCAGCACACGCTCTGTTCTCGCTGCTGCCAACAGGGAAGAGATATATAGGTGCCTCAAGACTCGCACCAGCAAGTTCAGGAACAGTTGCTACCCCTCCAACATCAGACGCCTAAACAACAGACACAGAGATTCATTTAAGGACACTTATTTTGCACATTATTCATGAATATTTTTCTGTATTTGCACAGCTAGTTTGTTTGCAAATCTTTCTTTGTTTACATTTCTCTTTTTGTATGGGATTTGTGGTCAATGGGCTCATTGAACCGTGATTCATGAGGGTGCTGAAGGAAAGAAGGGCTCTTGTAGGGCTTCAGGCGCTGAAGGCTTCATGATCGAGTCAGAGCTTTGGACTTGGAACTTGGGTTACCAATGGATCGAACGGGGCCCTGTTCAGTTGCAGAAGCTTTGGGAGCGCTGGAGGTGAATCCACAGACTCCCTTTTGCTTCTCTTTCTCTTGCACTGTAAAGGGCTCAAGGCAATTCTAATGATGACTTTCTCTGCCTTACATCAAGCAAAAGGAAAATTTGTGTAATATTACATTTTTTGTGTTATTACATGACAATAAAGGAACCTTGAATATTTCTTCTCGAGTACAGTTTAGAGTTATGGATAAAAAGGAATTCTGCCTGGCCTGCAGGAAAAGAATCTCAGGGTTAATCTAAAACTTTCTTCTTTCTTTGGCTTGGCTTCGCGGACGAAGATTTATGGAGACGTAATGTCCACGTCAGCTGCAGGCTCGTTTGTGGCTGACAAGTCCGATGCGGGACAGGCAGACACAGTTGCAGCGGTTGCAGGGGAAAATTTGTTGGTTGGGGTTGGGTGTTGGGTTTTCCTCCTTTGTCTTTTGTCAGTGAGGTAAACCTAGTGTATTATCTAATCCCCTTCACCTTACCATTGTTGTATAGTTAAAAAAGAAAAATATATTTCAATCCTGGAGTGAAATGGCAAATAACTGAAGTTCAGGTTTTCTATTATGGCGAAAGTTTGAGAAAATAATTTCAAAAAGATTCCACCTGCATTGAATTCGCCCATCGTTATTGAATGAAGATCTACCGGGACCAATGCCTGAAGAGGGCGCACAAAATCAGTGAACCGGTGCGGACTCGAAAGGCCAACATGGCCTGTTTCCGCTCCGTAAATGGTTATATGGTTATATGTAAAGTCATATATGTAGTCTGACAATAAATTTGAACTTTGACCTTTAATTAAAATGTCTTTCAGTGAACATTGTAACGTTTGATTGTTTTGTACTCTGTGCAGTAGATGGGAGAAAGGCTGGATCACCTTGCTCAGATGGAACACATAAGCTGCAAATATGATTCACTCTGCTTCATTGAGCAAGGAACCCTGCTGTCAAACCTGAATTCACTCTTAAATAATAAATCAATTCCATTTACATGATGCTCTTCACCACCACAGGACACCTCAAAGTGCTTCACAGCCAGTGCAATTCTTTTGAAGTGCAAACATTGTTGCACTTTGAGCAAAGAGGTCGGTCAATTTGTGCACAGCAAGATTCCACCAGCAAATGTCATGAATGAACAGCAGATGCACTTTGGCGGAGTTTGTTGTGGTATGACAGTAAGCCAAGAAAGAAATCATGCCCTCGGATCTTTTAGAACAAAGCCTCTTCTGAAAGATAGGAATACAACCATCCTTTTCAGTGCCTTGAGTCTATTGCAGCTGTGAGCTTTGAGCCACGACCTTTCTTCTCGGAAGCATCAGTTAATGCCAGTGTGGGTTTAAGTACAATGTTCACAAGCACCAAAATTCTTACTTGCTGCAGCCTAACAACTACAATAGTAAAATTTAAATGACCACAAATGCCAAGCCAGAAAAAGAGATAATACTATAAATATCACATCATAGATAAATAACTATTCACAGCAAAATTAATGGAATTCATGGTCGGCATCAGACTTCCCCTTCCTACAATACTGCAGACATTAAATGCCATATTGCTTCAGATGCAGGCAGGTTGTAATAGCTTGCTCTCTGATTTTTGGGTGAACTCTGCCCTTCTGACTTCCTGCAGGTTGGAGGAATGTGTAGACATGCGGCAGATGAAGATTAATATTTCAGTAGAATGATGGAGAAGCAGCAAAAGAATTTGGAGGGCATAACTCCAGAGGCAAGGTCAGGGGGATCTGGGATAGATGAGTCCACCTCATTGAAAATGGCAGGGCAGGTCAAGAAAGAAATCACACAGGATCTAGGACTTGTAACTGAAGGCATAAGCACAAGGAAGTCTCAATGAATCTTCTCAAGCCCAATGATTTGGTAATAACTGACGTTTGTGACCAGTTCTGAGGCCAGGTTTCACGGAAGTCGTAAAGGCTTTGGAGAGAGAGAAGCGTTTCCAGAAGTGAATAACTTTAGTTTATATGGATAGAATAGAAAAGATGAGGTTGTTATCTCTAGAACACCTTATCCTAAAACCATAGAGACAGAGTAGGTTAACTTTTCCCACTGATGAAGGGTCACAAACCAGGAAACAATCAATGGAGGTGAAGAACGAGATGAAGAAACCCAACAGGAAGAAATATTTGTGTGAGTCTAGAAAGTCTGCAGACGCTGTGATTGTAGTTAATACACAAAAGTGTTGGAGAAACTCAGCAGGTCACGAGTTTCTCCAGCACTTTTGTGTATTAACTAGGAAGATATATTTGTTTATGCATTGAACATTATCAAGATTCAAGATTCCTTTATTGTCATGTAATAGTACAGAACAAGTAGTATTACATGAAATTGTCTTCTGCCTGCTCTAAGACAGATAAAAAGTTACCAATGGAGTTGCCTGGCATCCCTTACAGTAAGAGAGAAAGAGAAGTTAAAAAAGAATCCTTTCAGAGTCACTGAATGCCTGTTGGATTTGCCTCCATCACTCCCGCAGCCTCAGCGACTACACAGATTCGTGTACGATCTATTGGCAATCTGAACTCCAGATCCAAAGATACAACGTAATCATAGAGCCTTCAGCGTCCAAAGCCCTTTGGGAGCCCTTCTTGCTCTCAGCACCCGCTCTATTCCTGGTTCCAATATTTGGATCCCATGTCCCAGTCCCTTGAAGCCAGCAGCCCATAGCCAGTCCCTCGACTGCAAATTGCCTGCATCCTGTGAGGGTGTGGTGGTACACCACCAGCCTACTGCAGCGGGCAATCTCTGTAAGGGGACAGTACAACACTTGGTCGGCTGTCAATCAGTCGGTCTGAATGGATCAAGCCCCACCCGGTCGGGTGTCAGTCACCCTCCGGGATATAAGCCTGCGCCGGCCTCCCGAGGCCTCACTCAGAGTTGCTGCAGCCACAACCAGCCTGGCTCTGTTGAAGTCTTTGTGAATTAAAGCCTATTGTACAATCTTTATCTTTGTGTGTGTCTGATTCTGGCTAACAGTGCAGCACAGTGGGTAACTCAGCCACTGAGCTCCTTGTTGGTACGCTGCTGTGGTCACCATCCTGTAGGGTCATTCCCTCTGCTTCTCCTTCTCAATGGGGGTGAGGGTGGGGGTTCCTCCCATTTCTGGTGCCCTGTGCCAGTCTGCCACTCTCCAAGAGTCTGCAACCCTTGTGGCCATTGCCACCACTGGCACTGCCATATTGAGCACATTATCAAATCCATATATACAGTTTAGGTGTTTAATGATTATTCAGTAACAGAAACTGTGGTTGTTAAAATCGGGAGACAAAGTTTCAAAAGAAGGCATGACATGAAATGGTTCCCCTTCAAGCAGACACTAAACAACACTTAACAAGATCAGATACTTCTGGTGGAATGAATGTGTGGGGTTGTTTATGAATAAGTGAATTAACATGAGTTGAATTTTTCTTCCTCTGTAGAATAGCCAATAAACCATCATCCCTATGCACAGTTTTCCATATATATTTTCCCATTCATCTTGAGGTGGAAAGTTAAATTATTTTGTGTAACTCTGGAACACTATACTCCAGATCAATGACAATCATTTTATTTTGGTTTAATACATTGAATGTGTGTATTAATCTCTTGTCTGTTTCACAACATGGGAACAACTCTGCCAGACAATAACTTAAACTTAGAAATAATAAATCATTTATTTAGTGCTAAGGTAATTACTGGGAAACTACCCTATAAATTTCCATAGAAGTTAATGGATTCTGAGTCTTGAGTTCATAATGAAATTTTTTTTCAGCTCCAGTGAGCTTGCCATCTGTTAGGGTGTTCTGCCTTGATGTTGGGTGGAACATGAATAACACAGTTCTCAGCAAACTGTATCATTCTTAGAATCAATCGAGACAAACTTTTCCCATTGATTGGGAATCACAAACCAGGAAACAAACAATGAAGGTGATGAACACCTAGAACAAAAACTAACATTAGGAAATGGTAGCTCATCCACAATGATGAAAACTGATGAAGACTTTAGAAAATAGTACCTTATTTTCCTTCTGTGTATGCAAGCTTTCCATGTGCAACATTAGATGCCATGTGGTTTCCAAACCAACATACAGCACACAGGAACACAGCTAGCAGAGCCATTGACTCACAGCGCCAGAGAGCTGGGTTTAACTCTGACTTGGGGTACTCACTCTGTTGTGTTTATATATTCTCCTTGTGAAAACATGTGGAGAAGATGTTTACAATAGTGGGAGAGTCCAGGACCAGAGGACACATCCTCAGAATTAAAGGGCATCCTATTAGAACATAGATGAGAAGTTTCTTCAGCCAGAGGGTGGCGAACCTGTGGAATGCGTTGCTACATGCAACTGTGGAGGCCAAGCCATTGGGTATATTTATAGCAGAGGCCTATAAGTTCTTGATTAGCAAGGGTGTCAAAGTTAAGCTGGGAGAATGAGGTGAAAGGAAAAATACATTAGCCTTGATTTGAATAACGAAGCAGACTTGATGGGCAGAATGGCCTATGTCTGCTCTATGTCTTTTGGACACATGTGATTTCCCCTGGTTACTCCCATTCCCTCCCACACCCCAAAGACATACAGGTTAGCAGATTTGTTGACCACGTGAACTTGCCCCTAATGTGAGATGAGGATAGAATCTGAAGTGAGATAATGAAAATATGGGGAGAATAAAAAATCATAGTATTAGTGGATATGGGTAATGTAGACTGGGTGGACTGAAGTATCTCTCAGCAGTGCTGCACTGCATTTGTATTTAATTGATTGAGTAGAACTTGGATCCAAGAAAGACAAAGTGGGTAGTCTTTGGCACCTTGCCTGGATCCTCCCTCTGTGTCATTATAAGGATAAGATAAAACAGTTTCCCTAGATTATGAGTGATTCAACAACATAAATAACACATTAAATCTCATGTTTTGGGAACCAATTCATGTATTATGCATTAATCTCTAAACACCTAGGTCAAGCTGCATCGGAACTGATGTAGGGTCTGCTATTTATCAAGTTGTGTTAACTTGTAGAAAATAATGTCTGTCAAGAAATGTTTAAAGTGCTGAGGTGCTTGTCCATGTGAAACAAAGAAAGCTATACCTTGTTATGGACCCTTGTTTGTGCAGTGTTCCTTAGAGTGGCAGTCCCTCATCTTGTAGAATAACTCCACTTGGTTACCCTAACTGAAATACCTCCTCTCCCAACCCACCCCCACTGATGTTGCCATGGATTTTTGCTGTTGAAGACTGGGATTGTCTTTTTCTGTGATTTGGTATGTCCCCAAACATCCTTGCAAATTTCTACAGCTGCACCATGGAGAACATTCTGACTGGTTGCATCACTCTCAAGTATGGAGATGCCAATGCACAGGACAGGTCGCTGAGCACCTTCGCTGTCTGCATCCTAGTGGCCAACCCCACTCCCATGCTGACATGTCTGTCTATGGCCTCATGTTCTGTCAAACCCAGACCATGCGTAAATTGGAGGAGCAACACCTAATTTTCCATCTGGGCTCTCTCCAACCAGATGGCATTAAGATCAACTTCTCTGGTTTCTGCGAGCCTACTCTGTTCAACTTCTCTTCCCCATCGCTCTGTCCTCCAGCTCTCCATTCCTTTCCTTCTCCATTCACGGAGCCATCCCACCAGCCCCTGTTTGCTGGTGTGCCCTCCCTCCCTTATCTACCTATTATTTTTTGCCTGCAGGTCAACGCTCCTCCCTCCCAACCATTTTATTCAGTTAAGTGCCGACATCATACCTTGCCCAAAACAAAACATGGGTTGTGTCTTTATCTTTGCTATATAAAGTACAGTTTGACCTGCTGAGTTTCACCGGTATTGTATTTTTACTTCAATCATGGTGTCTGCAAACCTTCATATTTTAATCCTAAACACTGCAGAGAGTCAATAACTCAGTCAGTGCCATCACGGGCATCAGTCTTCACTGCATTAAGGACATCTACAAGAGGCAATGTCTTAAAAAGTCAGCCTCTATGCTCAAGGACTCTCACCACACAGGGCTTAGCCTCTTTTTAATTTTTTTTAAAATTAGACAAACAACACTGGAAAAGGCCAGTTCGGCCCTATGAGTCCGTGGTGCCCATTCCATTTTTGAAGGGTGGGAGGAAGCCAGAGGCCCCGGACATGGGGAGAATGTACAAATTCCTTCCAGCTCCAGATTTGAACTCTAGTCACTGGCGGTGTAACAACATTGCATTAGCCACTACGCTAACCATGCCAGTTATGCAGAACTTTAGAGTTCCTTTGTTTACATGGGCACAAATGGCTGAATGGCATCCTTCTGTGTGGTAACTATTCTATCCTTCCATGCAATAACAAGAGCTCAGATGAATTTCTTGTGTGGTCCAATTTGACCTTAAATTAATGTAATCTGTTCTTGGGATAAATTACTCTTAATCTCAACCAAAATTGCCCAAATTTCTATGCCATAATATTGATATGATATGATAAATGATTTGAGGATGTATTGTCATATAACACAAGTATAATGTACTGGCATTCCCATTTGCTGCAGCCGTATAGGTACATATATAATTCAAACCAACATCTATAATATAAATTAACTGACCATAATGCATCATGAGACAAGAAAAGGATAGATAAATAAATAAATGTTCGCATTGAGTGCAACATTAAGGTGATGCTTCAAAAGTGCAGAGGGACCTTTAGATAGTTTTGAGTGGTCTTCGTTTGGGGTTAGGGTAGATTTGGGAGGTCTGAGAGCCTGATAGCTGCTGGGGCAAAAAAAAACAAACAGTTCTTTAATCCAGCTGTTAAAGTAGAACTGGACTCTGGACTTCCTTACAGAAAGACCACTGCTTTGGCAGCAGAACATCAAGCTCCATCACTCTGAGCACAGGAGCACTTCAGGGCTGTGCGCTCAGCCCACACCTGTTCACACTACTGACCCATGACTGTAATGTCAGATCCAGCTCCAAAAGAGTCATCAAGTTTGAAAATGGCACAACAGTAGTTGAGCAACAGTGTTAAGTCGCACTACAGAGAAGAGGTGGAAAATCTCTTGAAGTGGTGAAGGAGTAACAACCTGAGTCTCAATGTGGACAGAATGAAGGAGAAGATCGTGGACTTGAGGAGGACCAGGAATGACCACACTCCACTACACATCAATAATTCTGTAGAGGTGAGAGTAGAGAGCACCAAGTTTCTCAGAGGCTGCTTAAGAAGCGACCTTTCCTGGATGCAAAATATCTCCTCCCTTATCAGAAGGTGCAACAATGACTGCCACTTCCTGAGAAGACGGAAACGGGCAAGGCTATTGGCCACCGTCCTGTCAACTTTCTGCAGGAGCTCTATTGAGAGTGTCCTGGCTGACTGCATCAGAGTGTGGCACAGTTGCTGTAGAACATCAGATCAGAGTTAAGTCCACAGGACCATAAAAATAACACCATTGGTGTCTTGCTACACCTCCCCCACCATTGATAGGATTTACCAAGATTGTTGTCCAAAGAGGGCTTGCAAAATCTGTGAGGACCCTTACCATCCCACACACAGCATCTTTCAGCTACTGCCACCAGGAAAGAGATACAGGAGTATCAGAGCCAGAACCACCAGGCTGAGAAACAGCTTCTTCCCACAGGCTGTGAGACTGCCGAACAACTTACGAATTGTTCATACAAACCCTTTGTGACTCAACTATTAAGTTAAGAATATTATTTATTTAATTAATATGTGTATATAAGTAGCGGGTGTATATTACGTTTGTTTGTACCGGTGTTAAATCTATATGTGCGTTGGCAGTGGTTGCACTGAGGACCGAAGAGCATGTGTACTTGTGCAATTGGATGACAAATAAACTTGAATTTGAATTTGAGGTGCCAGATTTAATATTTCACTTGGAGTCACATAATCAATTGGATGTTATATCTATATGTGCATTTGCAGTGTGTTGCACTGAGGACCGAAGAACGTGTTGTACTTGTGCAATTGGATGACAAATAAACTTGAACTTGAATTTGAGGTGCCAGATTTAATATTTCACTTGGAGTCACATAATCAATTCAATGGAATGCATGAGAAAACTTTGGAGATTTCATATCACTAATTTTTCCTTTCCTCTCTGCAGGGAAGAAATTTGATTGAGGGCTCAACTTAATGGGATGAATCTGAATTTTGATTCCTGCTTGGGGCCCTTAAGGATGTGCTGAAATGATTTATACGATTACTGTATCTGTTTTGTCCTGCTTTGCTCTGAATTACCCTAAAAGACAACCTCATCTACTTCTCTGCAAATCAGTTGAGAAATATTTGAGCTCCTCTCTCCAGATTTAATGTGGTATCAGCTGGAATGAAATAAACATCAATTAGAAAACTCAAACTGGTCCCACCCAAATGGTTCAAACAGGTATCGGACTGTACACGGTTTGCAGAGACAAAGATAACATTATGGGAAATCGTCAAAATAGTTCTGCAAATTGAACCAGAATTAGAATTAATTGCAATGACGTGTGTCACAAGAATAGTTGTTTTGCAGCAGCGTTACAGCTGCAAAAATTGCCATAAGTTACATTTTTAAAGAATAAATAAAATAGTGCAAAAAGAAGAGAATATGTGAGGTGGTGCCTGTGGTTCATTGTCCATTCCGAAATCTGATGGCAGAGGGGAAGAAGCTGTTTTCAGTTCAGCTGGGCATTCGTCTTCAGGTCGAGAAGAGGGCATGGTCTGGGTGGTGAGGATCATTGAGGATAGAGGGTGATTTCTTGAGACATCACCTCTTGTAGATGTCCTTAATGGAGTGGAGACTAATGGCCATGATGGTGTTGACTGAATTCACAACTCTCTTTAGCCTTTTTCTCTCCTGTGTCCAAGAGTGCAGAGTGTACAGGAAAGATAGGCAGGAACGTAGAGGGAGTGACGTGGCTCTGATGGTAAACAATTATATCAGATCACTGGAAAGAAGAGACATAGGGTTAGATGGGGTAGGATCCTTATGGGTTAAGTTAAGAAATGGCAAAGGTAAAAGTACTCTATTAACAGTTGTAAACAGACCCCCCAAACAGCAACCAGGAAGAGAATTATGTTACAGCTGGAAATAGAAAAAGTGTGTCAGAAGGAAAATACCAAAATAATTATGGGGGATTTTAACATGAAAGGGGATTGGGATAGTTAGGAAGGCACTGGATCTCAGGAGAGAGAGTTTGTAGAATGCCTAAGGGATAGCTTTTTGAAACAGCTTGTCCATAAGCCCACCAGGGGATCAGCGGTTTTGGATTAGGTGATGTGTACTGAACCGGAGATGATTGGAGATTTAAAGGTAATGGAACCCTTAGGAAATAGTGATCATAACATGACTGAGTTCAGTTTAAAATTTGAAAAGGAAAAGATAATATCAGAAGTGCCAACATTTCAGTGGAACAAAAGGGAATGACAGAGCTATGAGAGAGGAACTGGCACATTGACTGGAAAAGTAAGCTAGATGGGGGGATGGCAGAGCAAAATTGGGAGGATATTTCCACAAGAAATAAAGGTGGTGTAGGATAGATATATTCCAAGAAAAAAGAAAATTATGAATGGAAAAATGGCACAAATGTGGGTAACAAGAGAGGTTAAGGCTAAAATAAAAGCAAAAGGGAGGGCAAAAAATAGTGGAAAAACTGAAGACTGGGAAACTTCAAAACACAGAAAGAGACAAAAAAAGTCATTAGGAAAGAAAAGATGAATTATGAAAGAATGTTGGCAAATAACATACAAAAAGATACTGAGTTTTTTAAAAAAGTAAAAGAGAAACACGGGTAAATATAGGACCGATTGAAAATAATGCGGGAGAAATTATAGTAAGTAACAAAGAGATGGCAGAAGAACTAAATGAGTATTTTACATCAGTCTTCACTGAGGAAGACCACAGGGATATACGTGATAGTCAGAGGTCTCAGGGAATAGAAGTAAATACAGTCAGGGTGACTTGAGAGATAGTGCTTTGTAAGCTGAATGGACTAAAAATAGATAAGTCTCCCCGATAGGATGAGGTACACCCATGGGTTTTGAAGGAGGTAGAGTAGGAAGAGTGATAGAGTAGGAAGTTTAATCTTTTGAAGAAACAAAAGATCGCAGAGAGGCTTGGACAGCGTAGGAGAGTGGGCAAAGAGATGGCATCTGAAATACAATGTTGAGGAATTTTGGAAGAGGAAATAAACGAGCAGATTATTATTCAGAAGTGCAAAGGGACTTGGGGATCCTTGTGCAGCATAACCACCAGGTTGGATCAGCAGTAAAAAATCAAATGCTATGTTGACATTCATTTTGAGAGGCATAAGAGTGAAGAGGTGTTGATGAGGCTCTATAGGCCACTGGTAAAACCTCATTTGGAGAACTGTGTGCAGTTGGAACATAACATAACATAACATAACATAACAATTACAGCACAGAAACAGGCCATTAGGCCCTTCTAGTCTGCACTGAACCAAACACCCCTTTCTAGTCCCACCTCCCTGCACAATGCCCATAACCCTCCATCTTCTTCTCATCCATATACCTGTCCAACCTTTTCTTAAATAATACAATTGACTCCGCCGCCACTATTTCTCCCGGAAGATCATTCCACACGGCTACCACTCTCTGAGTAAAGAAGTTCCCCCTCATGTTACCTCTAAACCTCTGCTCCTTAATTCTTAACTCATGTCCTCTTGTTTTAATCTTTCCTCCTCTTAACGGAAATAGTCTATCCACATCCACTCTGTCTATCCTTTTCATAATCTTAAATACTTCTATCAAATCCCCTCTCAACCTTCTAAGCTCCAAAGAATAAAGACCTAATCTGTCCAATCTCTCCCTATACTCTAGATGCTTAAACCCAGGTTACATTCTGGTAAACCTTCTCTGCACTCTCTCCACTCTGTTTATATCCTTCCTATAATTAGGCGACCAGAACTGCACACAGAACTCCAAATTAGGCCGCACCAATGTCTTATACAATCTCAACATCACCTCCCAACTCCTATATTCCATGCAATGATTGATAAAGGCCAGCATACTAAAAGCCTTCTTCACCACCCTATTCACGTGAGTTTCTACCTTCAGGGAACGATGTACCGTTACTCCTAAATCTTTCTGCTCTTCTGTATTCCTCAATGCTCTCCCATTTACCACGTATGTCCTATTCTGATTCTTCTTACCAAAATGAAGCACCTCACACTTATCAGCATTAAATTCCATCTGCTATTTTTCAGCCCACTTTTCTAAGCAGCCCAAATCCCTCTGCAATCCTTGAAAACCTTCTTCATTATCCACTATTCCACCTATCTTAGTATCGTCTGCATATTTACTAATCCAATTCACCACCCCATCATCTAGATCATTAATGTATATAACGAACAACAATGGGCCCAATACAGATCCTTGAGGCACACCACTGCTCACCGGCCTCCAACCTGACAGACAATTATCCACTACCACTCTCTGGCCTCTCCCTTTCAGCCAATGTTCAATCCATTTGACTATCTTAAAATTTATACCTAAAGACTGCACCTTCCTAACTAACCTTCCATGTGGTACCTTATCGAAGGCCTTACTGAAGTCCATATAGACAACATCCACTGCGCTACCCTCATCCACATTCCTAGTCACCTCTTCAAAAAATTCAATCAGATTGGTCAAACATGACCTTCCTCCCACAAATCCATGTTGAGTGCTCCTGATCAGACCCTGTCTATCTAGATATTTATAAGTACTATCTCTAAGAATTTTCTCCATTAATTTACCTACCACAGACGTCAAACTTACAGGCCGATAGTTGCCAGGCTTCCTCCTTGAACCCTTTTTAAATAACGGAACCACATGCGCAATGCGCCAATCCTCCGGCACTATCCCCATATCTAATGACATTTGGAAAATTACCGCCAGAGCCTCTGCTATTTCCTCCTTCACTTCTCTCAATGTCCTGGGGAAGATCCCGTCTGGTCCCGGAGACTTATCCACCTTTATATTCTTCAAAAGCCTTAAAACTACACCTTTTGTAATCTCTATATTCCCCATATTTACCCAATTTGCTTTTTTTTATCTCACATCTCCCAATATCCTTCTCCTTAGTGAATACCGAAGAAAAGAAACTGTTCAATATCTCCCCCATTTCTCTAGGCTCCACACACAGTTTTCCGCTCTGATTTTCTAAGGGACCAATTTTGTCTCTAGCTTTCCTCTTACCATTAACATATTTGTAGAACTCTTTTGGATTAGTTTTCACCCTGCTTGCCATAGTTTTCTCGTACCTTCTTTTAGCTTTCCTAATTCCTCTCTTAAGATTCCTCTTACATTCAATGTATCTTTCAAACATCTCCTTAACTCCATGCTTCTTATATCTAATGTACGCCTCCCTTTTTCTTCGAACCAAGTTTCCAATATTCCTTGAAAACCATGGCTCTCTCAAACCTTTTTCCCCTCCTTTTAACCTAACAGGAACATAAAGCTTTTGCACTCTCAAAATCTGATCTTTAAAAGACTTCCATCTCTCTACTACATCCTGCCCATAAAACAAATTGTCCCAATGCACACCCTGCAAGTCCTTTCGCATCTCCTCAAATCTAGCTTTTCCCCAATCAAAAACCTCAATCCTTGGCCCTGACTTCTCTCTTTCCATAATGACATTGAAGCTGAAGGCATTATGATCACTGGACCCGAAGTGCTCACCAACACTAACCTCCGTCACTTGACCCATCCCATTTGCCATCAGTAGATCTAACACTGCTCCTTCTCTGGTCGGCACTTCTACATATTGTTGTAAAAAACTATCTTGCACACATTTCACAAACTCTAACCTTTATCTTAGAAGGGATGGAGAGAGTGCAGAGAAGATTTACCAGGATGATTCCTAGAATGCATATGAAGAAAGTTTACATGCTCTTGGACAATATTCATTGGAATATAGAAGAATGAGAGACGATCTCACAGAAACATATTGAATGCTGAAAGGATTGGACAGAGTAGATGTGAATAGGATGTTTCCCTTGGTGGGTGAATCCAGGACAAGAGGCCACAGTCTTAGATTTAGAAGGCACCCATTTAAAATTGAGATGAGGAGAAATTTCTTTAGCCAAAAGGCTGTGGATTGTGGAATTCATTACCACATACAGCTGTGGAGGCCCGATCATTGGGGAAGTTTAAGAGGGATATTGATAGGTATCTAATTAGTCAAAGTTTCAAGGGATATGGGGAAAAGGCAAGAAATTGGAATGAGAAGAGAGAACAGTTTAGCTCAGGGTGGATTTGCGGAGCAGATTCTGTTGTGCATGCACTCATGTCATTAAGACTTGCAGATGTGATGCTTTCTCATCCTTTATTTCTATTAGACTAAGATGGCTACTGACACACAGGATTATATATATGGAAGGGTAACACCATGATGGGGGCATCATGATGTCCAGCAGGGGGCGGGTTTATACCCAACACTCTTCACCCACCCCGCCCCCCCCTCCCCACAACCGTGTGATAAATGCTGACTGGGCCCCTTCGAACTAAAAAGATTACATCAGGCCCAGGACTACAAGTGAGAATTATAAGACATTTCATGAGTAATTATAAAAATAAAAGGGAAAGTATTTAATAATAATCATCAGGGCACATAGTCCTTAAGGCATTCAGCTGGTCTTCTTTCTCTTCTGGACCACCTCGGAATGGATTGCTATGCACCATCTTGGTGCACTTTCACCTTGATCTTTTGGGAGAAATTTGTTGGGGTTGTTAGGCAGTCTGTTGTTTTCCTTCTCACGGTTGGTGCATGGAGTATGTGTAGGGTTCATTTAGTTCCTCGTCGCCACTGTTGTGTATGCGCTCACACAATTAAGACTTGGAGACGTGATGCTTTCTCATCCTTTACTTTTATTAGACTAACATGGCTACTGACACACAGGGTTATATATACGGAAGGGTGAGATAATGACGTGGGCGTCATGATGTCCAGCAGAGGGTGGGCTTATACCCATCAGATTCGATAGGCCAAATGGCCTACTTCTGTTCCTTTATCTTGTGATTTTGTAATCCTGCAAAAATTGTTCCTGTTATTTTCAATTATCAATTGGATAGGAATATTTATTCCTCTACTGTACAAAATGCCAGTCAGTATGATGATGGAAATTCCCATGGTTCTGTGCTGAGTGGGTCCATTAGTGCATTCTGAATGGATGATATTGAATGTACTCCTAACCAAAATATTCAACCTTCACAGGTTCAAATGGGTCAGAATGATCGGAATGCTGTACATTATGGAGGGGTCGATTAATTCCTCTTTATGATACTAAGTAATATCTTCATGAATTCATTAAGACAGAGCATTCATATTTTGAAAGAGGTCATATTTATTTGTGCACTGCAAATATTCATTTGAATCTTAAGTTGACCAACTGAATGTTCCAGACTATGTATGATATTTCTACTTTATTGTAAAGTCCACCCTCCTACTCCTATTGCTTATGCCCTTGATCGTTTTGTCAAATTCGGATCAGAGTGTGTGAATGAAGAAAATAAACTGATTTGTGCCACACGTACAGAAATGCAGTGAAAAGCTTAGTGTCATTTTTGATCCATAAAGAAAAAAATGTGAACAATGATAAATCTAACCCAGTGGTTCTCAACCATTTTCTTTCCACTCACAGACCACTTTAAGTAATCCCTTTGCCATCGGTTCTCTGTGATTACTAAGGGATTGCTTAAGGTGGTAAGAAAAAGTTTGAAAACCATTGTTTTAATCATACCTAATTGATTCATTATGTGGACAGGTTCATAACTCCAAAGGAAATGGGCCAATGACAATTTTTCTCAAGCAAAATATTTCTGTAACAATTGGGTCTGGAGCAGTGATTCTCAACCTTCCCTTCCCACTCATATACCACTTTAGGCAATGCTTTACAAATCTCAGAGCACCAGTGGCATAGGGATTACTTAAAGTGGTATGTGAGTGGAAAGAAAAAGATTGAGAACCACTGTTCTAGCCTAAATACCAAATTTTATAGATTTCCTGATCTTTTTACAGGTTTCACCACTGTCAATTTTTGGATGGTTTGGTTCTGGATTTTAAAGCTGTTTCATTTTCAGATTTGTTTGGATCTAATGGTTCACTTCACAAAGTCCAGACTAGATCCAGGTTTGGACTTGACTTCCCAAAGTCTAGACTGGGTCCAGTGTTGTTTTGACTTCCTGAAATCTAGACTCGATCCAGTGTGGACTGGAATCAGTGTGGACTCTGAGAGGGTGATGGAGGCAGATACTTTCCACAACCTCTAAGAAGTGTATAGACAACCACTTGAATTACCAGGACATAGAAGAAAACAGACTAGGTATTGGTAAATGGGACCTGTGTCAATGGGTTCATGATGGCCAACGTAGAACTGGTGGGCCAAAGGACCTCCTTCTTTGCTGTATGACACAGACTCAAAAATGTTGCACTTAATCGGGCTATCTGGAACTGGGTTCAAGAACAGTTTCTGTCCAACGCCTATCACACTTGAATCTGCCTGAACTATCCTAACCCTAAACCATTGATTCTCAACCTTTATCTTTCTATTCACATGCCACCTTATCCCTTACTAACCACTGAGCACCGATGGCATAGGATGAATAGGATGCCATCAGTACACTGTGGTTAGTAAGGGATTTCTTAAAGTGGTAAGTGAGTGCAAAGAAAAAGGTTGAGAGCCACTGCCTTAAACATAAGCTGTACCAGGACCACCAAACAATTACAGAAATATCACATTTTTGTCTTCCACTAACTGCAAATGTGAATATTTATCTATCTATCCTTTGATATTTATTGTCCATTTTTCTGTCTTAGTATTTGTGGTTACTTAATGTTTTACTATTGTAGTTGATGTTTCTTACATACGTGTTTGACAGCAGCAAGTAAAATTTTTAGTGCAACTGTACATCATACATATGTATCTGACAATAAGCTCACATTGAAATTTGAAGAATAAGAATTGCCCTTTTCAGACAAGCATGTGGAGGAATATTATCTTTCAGGAAGCTGCTGAGGCTTAATCATTGAATATTTTCAAGGCAGAATCTTATAGACATCTACAAGGGAATAAAAAGGGTATGGGGAGAGAGCAGGAAAGTTGGATCAGCCATGCTCTTATTTAATACAGAGCAGGCTCATTTGGCTGGACTTGCTGGAAGAGATTTCTTGATTCATTGGCAAACAATCGGAGGCAGCGCCAATTTGCATTTTAATGCACTGGCTGTTATCAATACCATTATGTGAAAGTCCGTTTGTGGCTCTTACTGCTCATCTATACTGTGCATTTGCAGGTCCTCATTATCTGAATGAACTTTCAAACTGTGAAGTCTTCCTTTCTGCTGTCATTTCTGATTGCCACTAAAGTAGTTTGAATCACTTGCTTTAGCTTAGATCTTGGGGCTGTTGAAATATGGCCTTTCATTTGGCAACTGGATGATGTGACTGCTCGAAACACAACGGTGTTGCACAAAGGCCATCACAGCGACAGCAACTGGCTGAACTCTTCTGCATTTGTGGCATCTCTCTGGACTGCAGCTGCTTAAGGTGCGAGGGGAGTGATTTAAGAGGGTCCTGAGGAGCACATTTTTAATTCAGTGTGTGATCCATATCTGGAACAAGCTGTGAGAGGAAACTGTAGAAGCAGGTACAATTCTGATACTCCAAAGATGTTTGGATAGATGAACAGATTGGAAGGGATACGAACCAAATGCAGATGGATGGGATTAGCACAGTATACCAACTTGATTGGCATGGATGTGTTGGTCCGAAGGGCCTGTTATATGACCCAATAGGCACTTTTAAGCTGCAGCACCTGGGTAGCCCTCCTGAGACCCAGGTGCTGCAGGAGGATCGATTCATTAAATCGCCAACCCAGTGATTTAAGGGGGATTCTGCCCCCGCGATGACGCGTTAAATGATGTGCCACACACTCACTGATGGAAGTGATGAATCGAAGTCCAAATGGCAAACAGGAACGGGAACGATCTTCAGATCTTGGCTAAGCAACTCCTCTGCTGTGCAGTACAGCAGGCAACTGTCGCGACCACTGCTGTCAGCCAAATGCTGCAGTCATTGGAGGAGCAGCAGGATGTAAACACTGCGCATTTCAGTAGATGCAGCCCAGTGATGCACGCACGGGAGTGCTGACATCACCAGAACAACTGGGTCGGCCACTTTCATTTTCAAGCCGCTGGTGGACACGACCTAGGTAAATTTAAATGGGTTCCCTGACTACCTCTGAGATAGGTCAGGGACGCAGTTGGATTTGGACCACGCTGACCAGGTCAGACCCTTTCAAGCTGCCGCATTTAGTGGGGTGCTAACCCCATTTTACATGGCAGCTTGTTAGGGCCTAATGACTCCTCTATTCTTTCCTGGTGGGTTTGCTCAGGCTTCAGGTTGGTGGTTTAATTAGCTGCTGAAAGTATCCATTCCTCCAGAGCCACCCCCTCCCCTGACCAATTCTCACCATCCTGCTCCTCTCCTATCCTTTTGTCTATGCTCCTTCCCCTGCCCCTTCTTTCCTTCTCCCAGCCATTTAATGCAGGTGCCTGCCAGTTTTTTACTTGTATCTTGAAGAAGGGCTCAGGCCGGAAACATTGGTAATATATCTTTACCTCCTATGGACACTGTGAGCCCTGCTGAGTTCCTTCAGCATTTATGTGTTTTTACTACAACTGCAGACTTTCATGTTTCACACGTAAATTACCTGTGCAACTGAATGATAGCATTGGGGGAGGGGGAGCAGGAAATATTTGATGGGAATATCTTGAGAATAATAAGGGATTAGTGTGGGTTTAGTGTAAATGGGTGATGGTCGCTGTGGGCACAGTGTCATAAAGGGCTTTATTCCAGGTTGTATATATGTATTCATTGATAACCTAAACCTCCATCTGGCTCTATGGCCCAAACTTAGTTCACAGCTTCTTCACGTGGCTTCATATAAAGTAATCTTTCCAATTGCTGCATAACATTTGAAACATCATTTGCCATGAACATTGAAGAATAAGAATTGCCCTTTTCAGACAAGCAGGTGAAGCACAGGAAGACTTATTGGCATGTCTCCTACTCCATGAAGAGCACTGCTTTAATCCCATTCAGGGATCTGATTGTTTTACGTTCTGCCAATATCACCTCCCCCTTTAACCCCAAAGGTATTGGTCATTTTTAAAAATAATTCATTCAGTCTGCAAGCTGACTCTTGAGCTCGACTTTACATTAGTGCTATTAGTACTGAATATACTTGTGTAATACTTGATCCCATGTAAAAGCCATCGCCCTCCCCCTTTTTTGGCCCCAAAATTGCGTATTTCCGTATGTCGCATGTAAAAATCGACCACCCCTATTTTTGGCCCAACCACTTTCCCCCCCTGAATTCCTGCCCCAGCTGCCTACCTATCTGAGCTCCCGAAGCCCCAAACACAGACTTGCCACCTGGCCCCGGCCATCCGAGCTCTCGACACCTTGAACGACACAGGTACTTTGCGCAGTCAAAAGAAGTTACCGTGTAAAAGACAAACCAAAAAAAAATTGGTCCCCAAAACTCAACTATTACATGAGTATACACAATATTGTGAGTTTCTAAATAAGACCATAATACCATACAATACCATGCAAACAGAAGTAGGCCATTCCACCCATCAAGACTGCCCCATCATTTAATTATGAGCTGATTCATTTTTCTACTCAGTCCCACTGCCCGGCCTTCTTCCTGTAACCTTTGATGCCTCACCTAATCAAGAACCTAACAATCTCTGCATTAAATACACCCAGTAACCCAGCCTACACAATTGCCTGTGGCATCAAATTCCACAGATTCTCCACTCTCTGGCTAAAGAAATTCCTCCACATCTCTGTTCTAAGCAGACACCCCTCAATCCTGAAGTTGTGCCACCTCGTCCTAGACTCTCCCATCATGGGAAACATCCATTCGACATTTACTCTGTCCATGCCTTTCAACATTCAGACTGTTTCAATGAGATCCCTTCTCATTCTCCTAAATTCCAATGAGTACAGGCCAAGAGCTGTCAAACACTCTTCCTATGATAACCCTTTCATTCCCAGAATTATCCTTGTAATTCTCGCAACTTTCAATTATGGATCCCAGCACCTTCCAAACAGCATGGTGAAGATATACCAGGCTGGAGGCACTTTGCTCCATTTTTTCTACTTCTTTTGAATGCAGATCTGGTATTGCAATCCAATGTGTCCTTTCCAGAGATGAAGGAACCTTGGATAACCAAAGCCAATGCTTTCAGTAATCCAAGCCCTGTCCACAAACTTCCCTTGAATAATTCCTGTTGCAGGATCTTCATTATGTTTAATTGGCTGCTGCATGACTTGAGGCAAAATAAAACCAATCTTTGTATTTTAAATAATTTTACATAATAATTTACCAATTGTCAGGATTTATCCTCAATTTATATTACTGTATTTTCAAATTTCAGAAGTATTGAGGTAAATGCAATGATCAGGAAACTGCAGACTAAGGGTTTTCTTGTTAAGTCACATTTCAAGAGTATGAAAAGATTGCTTTCATCTGTTCTGATTTAGTGCGCCTACATGTCTCAATCCTTCCAGACAAGCTCACGGTAAGCCTATAAAAACTTAATAGCAGGCTAGAGAAACAAATGGCATGGTTTGGATAAGGTGTTACTGATTCCTTGTCTTTTCTACTGATCCTCAGCTAGGCAGGAGCCTCACAATGATGGATTTGAGCACATCATTGAATTTTTGAAATGGTGCCAGATTCTCCTGGATTGCCCTGATTTTTGCATCAGGCCCGTTCTTCCCCGCAGCCCACCACCACTAAAGGCAGCCACTGCAAACCTTGTCGGGAAATGAGCGAGGTGAAATAATCCATCACACCAGTGTTCAACTGCAGGTTGCTTTGAGGTCCAATTAAAATGACTCAGAAATCAAAGAATCAATAGTCTTTATCTGGAATTCTTTGGTTGGATTTATTCTTGACAGCATAAACCAGTGCTAAAGCTCCTTCAGATGATTTTCAATCCTGCACTGCAATTCTTGATAAGAGTTTGGCTTAGGCAGCTACATTTACCTGAAATGGACCAAAGAGTAATTGAGCTAGTTCTTTTGAAGTAACTCTGCCCTTGCCCACAATTCAAGTAACACTGATGCTTAGTTTTCTTGCCACTATCACTGTTCACTATACATGCTTTGTAACTTAAAACTAAAACGCCAACTTTGTACACACAACAACCTTGCACTCAAGGTCCTTAAAACTCAGGAACTGATTGTGAACTTCATAAGGGGGAGATTAGAACACAAACCAGTCCTCGTCGAGAAATCAGCAGTGGAAAGGGTGAAGAACTTCAAATTCCGAGGTGTCAACATCTTCTAAGAGTTATCCCAGGGCCTCCATGTCAACGCAATCACAAGGAAGGCTCGCCAATGGCTATACTTTATCAGGAGATTTGATATGTCACCAAAGACTCTTGCAAATTTCTACAGGTGGACCGTGGAGAGTATTCCGATTGGCTACATCATTGTCTGGTATGGAGGTGCCAATGCACAGGACATGAAAAGACTAGAGAGAGTTGCAAGTGCTATCGTTGGCATCACTCTTCACTCCATTAAAGACATCTACAAGAGTCAGTATCTTAAGAAAGCAGACTCTACCCTCACCACCCAGCCCATGCCCTCTTCACTCTGCTACCATCAGGAAGGAGTTTCAGGAGCTTGAAGACGCATACCCAAGGGCACGAAAACTGCTTCTTCCCCTCCGCCATCACATTTCTGAATGGACAATGAACCCACAGCTACTACCTCACTTTCACTTCTTTTGGCACTGATTTATTTATTTAGTTTATAAATTTAAATTATAGCAATTTTGCTGCCTCAAAACTCAACTATTTATCCAAATGTCTACACTCGCCTCCCTCAAGGTCTGAGGGAATATCATGTCTGGTCCATGGGATTTATCTATATTTATTCGCTGTAAGGCAGCAATCACCTCCTCCTCCTTAATCTCTGTATGTTCCATAACACTTCTGTTTCCCTTCCTTCCTGAGTAAATGCTGATGCAAAAAAACTGTTTAAGTTCTTCACCATTACACGAGGCTCCTTACATAGATGACCACTCTGATCCTCTTGCAGACTAATTTTGTCCTTTACTATCCTTTAACTCTTAATATACTCTTCTAAACCCTTCATGTCCATTTATCTTCCTGGGATCATCGTTTTGCAGTAACACTGCCCTGTTAATTGATAAATCAGACTTTACCACATTGGTCTCCACGTAAGGACTAAAACCCCCTTCCCCCAACCCCCTGCCTCAGGCTCTTTAATCCAGCTCCATTTTTCAATGTGATGATGGCTGATTAATGTTGTCCTCAGCTTGGCCAGTTCTCCACACACCTCTGCAATAATTTTATGTAGTCAGTTTTACTTTGAAAACAATCCAAGTTTAGAATAGTATTTTTCAATCTGTGGTTCAAAATCTGCTGGTGGTCCATGGGTCTGTCCCAGTGGTCCGTGGGGATGTGGCAAAGACAAATATTACTGATATAATCAACAAGTTTGAATACTTGCTTGAAGCAATAGAAAAGGAAAGTTGTACATTGAAGGCAAAATAAATATAATTCACAAAACATTTTCCCACTTAAAAAAAAAGCAATTCTGATAGTGCTCTTGGAAGGGGCTCAAATTCACCAACTCCCCCCTCTCTCCACCTCCCTCTGCCCTCACCCCCTGTGATGGTGGTCTGTAGTCCATACTCCTCTCCCTGCCATTCTTCCCTTTTCGCTAGTCTTTTGATGCAGACATCTGTCTGGTTTTTTTTCTCATACTTTGAAGGAGGATTCAGACCTGAATTATTGGTTATATATCTTTACCTCCTTGAGACGCTCCAAGACTTGCTGAGTTCCTCCAGCATTTCTGTGTTTTTATTGCAATCACAGTGTCAGCCGACTTTCAATTTTCACTCAGTAAGTAAAGGAAAATCGATGATGGTGGTTGATGATCAAAGGTTGAGAACTTTTTTCAAAAGGTTGAGAAAGTATAGACTGGGTTTGGAGGTGGATAAAAACTACACTAGAGTTGCAGATATTCACTGCATGGAACAGGCCCTTCAGCCCAACTTGTCCATGTTGAACAAGTTGGCATTCTTGGCTTGTCCTGTGGCCTCCATTTTGCCCATATCCTTCTAAACCTGTGGTTTTCAACATTTTTCTTTCCATTCACATAACACTTTAAGCAATCCCTATGCCATCAGTACTCTGTGAATAGTAAGGGACTGCTTAAGGTGGTATGTGAGTGGAAAGAAAAAGGTTTGAAAACCACTGTTTTAATTCTACCTCATTGACTCATTATGTGCACGGTTTCCTAACTCCAAAGGAAATGGGGCCAATGACAATTTTTCTTAAGCAAAATATTTCAGTAACAATTGAGCCTAGATCAGTGATTCTCAACCTTCCCTTCCAACTCACATAGCACCTAACCAATCCCTTACTAATCACAGATCATCTATGCCATAGGGAATACTTAAGGTGGTATGTGAGTGGAAAGAAAAAGGTTGAAAACCATTGTTCTAAACGCCCTTTTTCTGTACATTTATCCAAATAGCTTTTGAATGCCGTAATTGTACCCTCTTCCACAGCTTCCAGATACAGACAACCTTCAAGATGAAAAAGTTTCCCCCCAGGTTCTTCTTAAATCTTTCCCTTCTCTCCTTGAACCTATACCTCCTAGTTCTAAAATCATCTGCAATGGATGTGGAACGCATGTCAAACTGGATCCGCGCAGTGGTCCTGCACCAGTTTTTTTTTGCAAGAGAGGTTCTTGCATGGCCATGATGAGCGAGCACAGAACCCAGACCTTCAGATCAATTTCAATGTTAATTACGGATTCATTTGAGGAATGACATTGTGAATTTAGACTAATACGCCTAGGTCTGTTTTGAGAAGGTTCCTCAACATAAAGGTAATGGGGTTGTACTGATGAGACACAAAGTGGAACAGGAAGAGGTAGACACTGTAACAACTAGAATTCCCTGTCCCCACCCATTATTTTCCACAAAAGAAAGAAGACCTCTTGGAATAAAAAGGAACATCTTGTTCAATATTCATTTTCCTCGTTTACAAATTGAGTTTTTTTTCCCTCAGTAACAGTGCTCTTGCCTTTCTACTTTCTATGGCTGTATTTATATTAGAGTTTACCTGTTAGACTTCTCATGAAAGAACCAGGTATAATATGACCTGATAGTCGATAGAATAGTTAAGAAGGCGTGTGGGATGCTGCCTTTCTTTAATTGATGGACTGCTATCAGGAGTCATGCAATCATGGTGCAACTACAAATCTCTGGTGGGACCACATTTAGAATATTGTGTTCTGTTCTCATCACCACATTATAGGATGTGGAAGCTACAGAGAAGGTGCAGAGGAGATTTACCAGAATGTTGTCTGGATTGGAAAATAAGTCCTATGAGGCAAGGTTAGCAGAAATGGGACATTTCTCTCTAGTGTGAAGAAGGATGAGAGATGACTTAACAAAGGTCTGCAAGATTCTGGGAGGCACAGATAAGGTAGACAGCCAGTGCCTTTTTCCTAGTGTGGGAGTAGCAAACACCAGAGGACCTCAGTGGAAAGTGGAAGGAGGAAAGTTTAGGGGCGACATCAGGGGTGTGTTTCTTTTTTTACACAGAGAGTTGTAGGTGCCTGGAATGCCTTGCCAAATGTAGTACTGGAAGCTAAAACATTAGGGGAATTTAAGAGACTCTTAGACAGACAAATGGATGAAAGAAAAATAGAGAGTTGCAAGTAGGAAAGGCTTAGTTTTCTTTTGGTTGGAATATATGGGTCGGCACAACATTGAGGGCCAAAGGGTCTGTACTGTGCTGTAGTGTTCTATGCAAATAAACGTAAACCTTTTGTATTCAAGGCTAAGACTATTTCTTGTTCATATTTACACTTTAACTATGCAGTATTAATATCAGCTGTGAATTGGAGGTCAATTAAATTCACTCCTATGCACCCAGCAACCTCCATGCGTAAGGCATGCGATCAATTTCATACTGCTGCATTAAAAACATGCACTACATGATTTAATTTCTAGATTCCTATCTCAGCAATAAACAAGTCACAAGCCCTTTACTCTCGAGGTCAAAGCTATCGTGAAAGAGATTGAAGGTGACAGCTTGCTCTGGTTAAATATCACTGGGGGCTATCTTTGCAAACCAAGATGATTTTGCATTGAGGGTGGTCCACTTGGAAACAAATTCTGCGCCACAGCACCATTTTATGTTGGCAGCAGAGTGATGTTCATGGAACGAATCATGAAGGCTTCCCCTGTCAATATCTTCTTGATTATTTTCTTTTTTCTCATCCTCAGCAACATCTTTTGCTTAGCCTTTATCTCCTTAAAACTCTCCATTTCTCCTGACATATCAAATGGCTGGGGAATGGCTGGAGATTTCAGGTATTTAAAGTCAGGCACCTAACCATTAGCTCAGACAATTAGAACAATCGTAATTCCTGATTAAACGCTGATTCAGCTTAAAAGCTCATCTGTAAAGTGGTGGCTGCCAAATTAATTAATAAAAAGCATAACCACTGATTATGTTTTGCTTTGTAGAATTTACTGCAGACTGTAATTAGACAAAGGTTCAGACAGAATAACCTCCTTACCATAGTTCTATTAGCTAGGAGAGCGCATTCATCAATTTAATCGTTCTATGCATTGAAATAGAATATCCATTCTGACACCACTAATCCTGTTGCTCAGGTTTCTCCTCAAACTCCTGAATATTGCCCAATATCTGCTCTTCTGAAGATGATATGAATGGGGTTTGAGAAGGCAGTGATTTATTTTCACTTGATAGAGTTCTTGAAGTGTTTGAGAATGATAACATGGGTTTGCGTCGGGCAGCACGGTTAGCGTAGCGTTTAGCCCAACATTATTATAGCGACAGCAACCAGGTTCTTTAAAGTTTTCTTCCAGGTGCTCCGGTTTCCTCCCACCCTCCAAAGACAGCAAAGGTTAATAGGTTAACTGGTTACATGGGCATGTTTGGGCGGCAGGGACTCGTGGGCCAGAAGGGGCCATTTCTCTGCTGAATCTCTATATTTTAATAGACTATATATAACCAGTTTGATGACTATAGATTCAATGAGCTGGCTAGAAAAGCAAAGCATTTTTAATCAGTCCATTTCAAACAACTAACACAACTAACAATTAACTCGAGAAATGACAGTTCCATAAAAAACCTTTATGTTGAGGAGACTTCTCAAAACAGACCCGCTTCTCAGTTAATTTTATGAAAGTTAAAGCCTATAAAATATTTTAATATTAGTGTTCTAGTGCAAAAATTAAGCAGCTGAATATTGAGAATGTCTTCAATGGATCCTCGATAGGCACACAATTAATAGAACTGTCTTCTCTCAGGACTCAGAAGAATCTGCTCCTGTTACCCTAATTTTAATATGAGTACATGTTGGTAGAAACACGGTTAATACTGAACTTTGCACTTCATGGTTTTGGTGCTGGCTTGTCCTAACATAGGTGACTGACATTGAAGAAGACCAGCATTAACTGGGTGGGAATTCCAGATCAAACCCCATGCAGTTGGACAAGACAAGACCAGAGGGGGGATTTACTTTGCTTTGGCTCAGCTGGTTAAATGTATTCCAGTGGGTCTGATGATTCACTGCATAAATAGATAAAGAATAACAAGACCTTTTAGAAGATCACAAAACTGCATTCCTAAACTAACATGACTTCGCAAGTAGCAGTGGGGAATATGTGGCTTGATTGGGAAAGACCTGGCAATACAATGGCAAATCTCAAAAACAGGAAACCAGGGTTCAACGTTAAAGAGAGAGAGACAAAGGCAGTTCCACTAGGAATCCTTCCAGGGTCAAGATTTTAACTGCAGTTGGATGGACTACCCACTTTGGATTTTGTTAATGAATGTCAGGATGTGAGCACCAGGCTGGAGACTAGCAGCAATGAGCCAGACCAAAAATTAGTCCCTGCTTTACGATGATTACTTCCCATGTATTCACTGTGAAGAAATGACATTCAACGTGTAGAATTTAAATAAGAGAGATGTTAAATGTCAATTTAAATTAAATTCAGACCCTTCTGGTCCATGAGCCCATGCTGCCCAAATATCCCAAACTGTGGCGCGATCAATAACCACAAGCAGAAACAAAGTGGATGATTAAAGGCTTTAATATCCAGAAACATCAGGCACATCTCTACATACTGCTGACCCAGATCCAAAGCTGGTATGAAGGGAGAAGACTAGGGCCATCAGCCTTTATTGGGAATTTACGGGGAGGATTACAGGCCAGCCTGTACAGTCTAGTGAGGTCATACCTGCACTACCATGTTCCACCATAGTAAATGGCATATTTTGAAAGGTGGGAGGAAATGGGGCCACCAGGAGAAAACCCACTTCACCTGCAATTAATTGGGAGTCCAGACTTTGTGTGATTGTGTAATGTTAAACTCAGCTTCCATCCATACAATAGGCACAGCATGGGTAAATGGGGAGAATACTTTTGAATTTTTGAATCCTTACTTCCACGTATGCTGCTTCATACACAGGTGAATATGAAGTATCATCATTTTTTATGTACATTAATAAAATCACATACTTTTCAAAAGTATACAATGTAATCAAAAAATAAACTATTGTAAAAATCTGTGAGCAAAGGGCTGTAGGAGAATGAGGATCAAGAGGGACTCAGCAGCTGAAGATCCCATACAGGGACATGGTCAAAGGACTCACATAGGCTACAGGCAGCTGGAGACTGGATCATGGAAACCAGACTTGGGATTTGAGAGGGTGCTAAGGGCAAGAAGGGCTTCTGAAGGGCTGGATGCTTCCCGATCATGCAGGAGGCTTAGATCTGGAACTCAGGTTGATGATGCCACAGGAGTGAATCTACGGACACTCAGTGTCTCTGAAGGGACTCTCTTTTGCTTCTCTTTCTCTTTAGGGAGCCAGATAATGTTCATGGTGACTCTTTCTTTGCCTTACAGCAGGCAGAAGAAAATCATGTGCAATATAACATTTTCTGTATTATTACCGTAAAAGCCCTGGTATCTGGCACATACAGAGATTGGTAGATGCTAATAAGTTAAATTTTACAGTTGTTTGAGATTGCATATTGCTTGAACAGAGAACGGAAAACTAACGGCAAGGCGTGCCAATTTTAAACTTCCTTATTTTTCTCCATTTATTTCCTGCAGTTTTTCTTTGCCGGTTGCTTGAATGTTGCATAATAGGGATTTTACTGTATGTCACAATAAAAGGCATCTCAATTCTTAATGGGCTAGTGGGAGAATAGGTAAGTGGGGGAATAGGACTGATGGAGTTGCTCTGAGGACCAGCATACACTTGATGGGCACAATGGTCTCCCACTGTGCCTTAGGAGAAAAAAAAATAAATATGAATTGGTCTCACTACTGTTGTACCAAACCTGTGCGCATGAAGACTGTAAAAATATTTCCATGGTTACCATCAAATGACATTTCTCCACATGTATCCTAAACAAAATCCATATACACAATTTGTATTTATGGAACATTCACTGGAACAGAATCCCAATCTTAATGCTCCCTTCGGTGCATTTAACACTTCAATGGGCAGTATTTGACCAATGGCAGTATTTGACCAATGCCAGAATGGTCACACTGCAGCTCGACTCTGCCTGTGTCAGCCTAATGAAGTAATAAAGAAAAGATACCCTGGACCTAAAATGCAGGAACTCAGCCGGTCTCGCAGCGTCCATTGGGATAAAATTATATTACAGACATTTTGGGCCAGAGCCCTTCCTCAAGGTATAAGTGAAGAAAGACAGATATCCGAATTTAAGGCTGGAGAAAGAAAAGAGGAAGAACAGAAATGGGTAGAAATAAAGACCGACAGGCACCACTTGTCTCAAGCTGCAACCAGTTCTAGACAGCACATCTTCAGAGATACACACTGAGAACCATTTTCCTTTCATTAAATAGCTTTCTCTTTCCTTCTCCCATTAACTGACCTTGCTGTGGAAAAATGCTTTCAGATAAAATTTATTTTACTCATAACCATGGCACCAGCAGATCCCATTCCTCCAAGAAATAAATCAAAGACCCTCATTTAAAAACATTAGTCAATGAACAACAAGATGATTGAATTACCTAATCACTGTGAAATATTGCAGGTCAATTTCCCACTGCTGGTTCTCACTGGAGTTATGCAGAGAAAGTGCATAGCAATGACTCACTGGACTTAACACAAACACTGCATCATTTTTATATCTCTTTCCACATTTCTTATTACATTAATGCTCATTTTAATTTTCAATACATTCACACTGCATCTAAGTAAAGCATTGTTCAAACTCAATTTGGAAGGTATTTTCCTTCAAAGCTGTTAATGTCACTATTCCAACAGAATATACCATATTTGATGGCTGATAAATCCCACGGGCATATAAGAACCCCAACCCCATTTCAGCAGGGAATATTAAGATTTTTTAGTGTATTTACAGGTAAGCATTTAATATTATTGAAATATGTAGCTACCCAACACCCAACCCCAACCAACCAATTTTCCCCTGCAACCGCTGCAACCGTGTCTGCCTGTCCCGCATCGGACTTGTCAGCCACAAACGAGCCTGCAGCTGACGTGGACTTTTTACCCCCTCCATAAATCTTCGTCCGCGAAGCCAAGCCAAAGAATAGTTGAAGAAAATTGGACAAAACATCCAACTAGGGCAAGAGGAAAATTTTTTAAATAATACTGATGTAATTTACAGGGGGGACAAAGCGTCATAGCAATAGCAGAAACATTTTATGAAAACAAACTGCTGCTGTCGGTCCTACTCCCTCCTGATGGCCTGGTCCCAATACCCCGCCCTCTCCTGGGGGAAGTGGGAGAGCAGGGTGGTGGGATCAGTGTGGGGACTGGTGGTGGGCTGTCAGGGGGGAACAGGAGAGAGGGATAAGTGCACTGAATGACAATGGGCCACCAGGAGAGTCTCCTGACAGCACCCACCAGCCCTCACACTGATCCCACCACCACGCTCCCCTCAATGATAGATGGTGGTGATGCTAGTGAGCCATACAGCAACGATGATCACTGTTGGCCAATATCACCTTAATTTCAACTTCGCATATAAGACCCGGGGGATATTTTTGTACTATTTTTTGGGAAAGCGGGTCTTGTATGCCATCAAACACAGTAAATTGCCAGATCAATTTAGCCAAAATGATCTTTGATTAATTTGTGAATCCTGTCCTTAATGTGTCACCATAACTCTCATTAGAAGAGGAAACACTAAGAAATTTACTTCTGCAATGTACCCCTTATTGTAAACAGGAACTATTAAACAAGGGATCCATAAATCCAGACAGAAATGGGAGCTAGATTTAAATACTACAATTGATGATCAAAGATGGTCAGATCTCTGTTAAGATTGTATGACAAATAGTATTAATTTAAGATATAGGTTAGTTCAGTATAATTTTTTACACCAGTTATATTTAACACCACAAAAAATTGAATAGAATGAAATCAGATATATTAGATTAGTGTTTTAGGCACTTTCTTGCATTCAACTTGGTCATGCTTTAAGGTAAAATCTTTTTGGGTGGATTTAGGGAACATTTTCGAACAAGTTACAGGTACAGTATTTCCATTAAACCCAGATTTTTTCCTATTGAGGAATATAGAAGGAACAAAACTAAAGTTGAAATTATCAATATATCAAACAAAATTTGTTAAAATAGCATTAGCAGTAGCAAGGAAATGTATTGCAACGACTTGGAAATCAGATTCACATTTGGGCATGGGAAGATGGATGAAGAAATTCAAAGCTGTATTCCTTTAGATAAAATTACATATAATTTGAGAAATAGATATTCTATATATTTGTGAATTTGGAGCCTGTATATGTACATTTTAGGTATAAATACATAGAAATGTTGTTCCAGCCTCTTGAGACCTGTCTTAACCTTCCTTAAACTAATCATATAAACTTTGTTGAATTCCAGTGTGTTGGAGTGCAATACTCTGAGCAATCAATGATGCTATCTTTCCTTTCTTTATATACTATATGTATCATTTTATATAAAATTTACTTTTAGGGGTGAGGGGTTGGAAGTGGGAGGAAAGGGGAGGGGTTATAGCCATCATATGATGAATGAAATTTTCTTCAATTTAAACATTTATTGTATTGTATAATGGTATATAATTATATGTATGGAAACAATTTAAATAAAATATTCCAAAAAATGTGTCACCATTAGAATCGTGATCTACCATTCTCCTGCTTCAATACAGCCTTGCGAAAATGTTGGCTCTGAGGTGCAGCTTAATCAGAAATGGTCTGCCATGAACTACTGACAAGTTGAACATATCCCCGAGTGCCAGTGGTTTCAGAGCTGCCAGAGGCCAATGCAATTCTGACATTTAAAAGACATTTTGACAGGTTCATGGATAGGAAAGGTTTAGAGAGAGATGTGGCTGAACACAAGCAAATGGGACTAGCTTGTGTAGATAACTTGATGGGCACTGACAAATTTGGCTGAAGGGTCTGATTCCCTGCTGTAAACCTGACTCAGTCTGGTGGAAATGTGATAGACATATTGTAGTGTTGTGGTTATTCCTACAGGAGTAGCAATCCAGGGCCTGGAGGCAGATTCAAACCACCATGGAGGCACTGGAATTTAGATTTTTAAACCAGAACCTATCGGGTTCATGAATGACTGTCCAGCAGACAAGCCTGCAGTCTGGTGGACATGTAACTCTGAGATACGAATCAGGAACCACCTTTTCCATATTGTCTGGTGCCTTGTTATCGAGAGCACTTACTAACTTTGTCAGGAGGCAGAATCGAGCTATCATCTGGAATCTATTCCAGTGGTTGGCAAGAGTTTAAATGCATATCCCTTTACTTGACACAGGAATACTTCAACTGTGCTCAATATGGACATCTGACAGCCTATCCTTGATTTACACCACCAGACAAATCTTCCCTCTCAATCCCCTCTCTGCCTTCTGTAGGAATTGCTCCTTCCATGACTCCTTCATCCACTCATACCTCCCCACTGCAAAAAATAGTGGACACAGATGAGGACATCACAGGCGAAACCTCCTCACCGAGGACATCTACAGGGAACACTGCGTCGGAGATCAGCAGCAATAATCAAGGATCCATACAACCTGGCATATGCTCCGTTCTTGCTGCTACCATTAGGAAAGAGGTCTAGGTGCATCAAGACTCACACCACCTGGTTCAGGGACACCTGCTACCCCTCCACCTTCAGACTCCTCAACAACAAACTCAATCAGAGACTCACTTAAGGACTCTTACTTCGCACTTTATCATTTTTTTTGTCTCTGTATTGCACAGTCTGTTTACATTTTTTCATTTGTTTACGTACGTTATTTACTTTTTTGTGCATTACTAATTAGTGATAATTCTGCCTTGCCCGCAGTAAAAAGAATCTCACAGTTGTATGTGATGTCATGTATATACTCTGTCAATAAATCTGAAATCTGAATCAGAAATCTAATCGCCCCCTTGGCACCTTCCCCTGTGACCACACGAAATGCCACACTTGCATCCACACCACCTCCCTCACCACCATTCTGGGTCTCAAACAGTCCTTCCAAGTGAAGCAACACTTCACTTGTGAATCTGCAGGAGACATTTACAGCATCCAGTGCTCCTGTTATGGCCTTTTCCACATTGGAGAGACTAGACAGGCTGGGAAATCACTTCACTGAGCACCTTTGCTCTGTCCATGTCAGTGATAGGGATCTCCCAGAGGACAACCATTTCAATTCTGCACCCCACTCCCACGCTACCATGTCTGTCTGTGATCCCGTGCGCTGCCAAACCAAGGCCACCCATAAATTGGAGAAGCAACACCTAATATTCCTTCTGGGCACTCTCCAACTGGATGGCATTAACATCGACTTACCTGGTCTCTACTAGACCATTCCCCATTCTCCCTCTCTTCCCTATTCCTCTGTCTCCTTTCCTCCAGGTCTCTAACCTCTTCCCTCCCTTTTCACAGAGTTATTCCCTCTCCCACTGTTTGCTCATGTGCCCTCCCTCCCTTTTCCACCTATGACCTCTTACCTGTGGGCCTGTGCTCTTCCCCCCTCACTCCCCACCCCCATCATTTTATTCTGGTGCATGCCTACATTTTGCTCTTACCTTGATGAAGGACTTGGGCCCAAAACACTGGTTATGAATCTTTATCTTTGTTGTATTAAGTATGCTATTTGACCTGCTGAGTTTCTCCAGCGTTGTGTTTTTACCAATCTTTGTTTTTCTAGTTCTGAAGAATATTAAAGAAAGTAACCATAATTTATTGGAGGTAACAAATTCCCCATGGATTTGGTAGTAAACACAGATCTTTGAACTTCAGGAGCTGGGTAAGTATTGATCGGAGTCAGATTACTTTTTGGCTTGTTTAATATTGTTGATTTTCTCCTAACGCTTGTTCAATAAATGGAGCACATCATTTTAACATGGATAAACTACTGACAAGGAACAATGGGTGTAATGAAACATTCATTTACTTCGTATAGTGGGGGAATTCAAGTAATGGGTTTGGAGAAAGTGACTTTAAAAACCATCATTTTATGTGTAACTGCAGTCCACGAGGCTGAACTTGAACAAATAAGTGATAGGTAGGAACAACCACCCTCCACTAAACATCAGTAACTCTGTAGTGGAGAGAATGGAGAGTATCAAGTTCCTTGGAGTTCATTAAACTAGTGACCTATCATCGACATACAACAGCTCCTCACTTGTTAGGAAGGCACAACAGCGACTGCACTTCCTGAGAAGACGGAAGCAGGCAAGGCTACCGGCCACCATTATGCCAATCTTCCACAGGAACTCTATCGACAGCATCATGGCAGGCTGCATCATAGTGTGGTACGGTTGCTGTTGAGCACCAGATTGGAGGTCAATCCAAACGACCATAAGAGTGGCAGGGAGGATAACTGGAGTCTCCCAAACTGGGGTCTCCCTCGCTCCTTCCCTCCCATCTATGGAATTTACTGGGATCACTGTCTGAAGAGACTGCACAATATCACTGAGGACCCCTTCCACCCTGCACACAAAATCTTTTAGCTGTATGCCATCAGGAAAGAGAGACAGGAGTATCAGAGCCAGCACCACCAGGCTGAGGAGCAGCTTCTTCCCATGGGCAGTGAAAATGATGAATGACCAAAGGAACTGCTCACACGAACCATCTGAGACTTTCATAGTCACAAAACAAAATTGTATTTATTTAATTATATGAAAGAATACCTGCCCTGTATTGTTTGTCTGTATGTGTTAGGTCTGGTTTTGTGTCTGCATGTTTGCACCAAGGACCAGGGAACGCTGTTTCATTGGCTTATACTTGTGCAATCAGATGACAATAAACTTGACTTAACTTAAATCTCAGAGCACAAGCTCAAGAAATCTATCTTTTGTTTTGACATTGCCATATTTGAATGGTGATGACATCTGATGGATACCATATCACATGGTTGTTGGAAGGATGGAGTGTTTAAAGCAGATTAGCAACTGGCTACATCTCAGGTGATGTGGGGAGTAGAGAGCTTTGGTTTGTAATCCTGAGTACAATAAATTTTTTGTGAATCTGGGCAGATTGATGCAATTGATGCAAGGGTTGAAAGTAGAATATCCTACTGTACAAGCAGAATGGTTCAGACACAGCTTCTAACAACTGCTTATTTTACCTCTGGTGCAAGATTATACCTCCCTAATTTAAATTTCAGATCTTTTCCCAATTCACAACTAAGAAGTAATAACAGTGAGCAGATAAAAAAATTCCTTTCCTTTTATCTTGAGTCAGTATTTTTGACTCATGAAATATACATGATATTTTGTACAATATTTTTTTCAGTGGTAAATGCCCTGAATAATTTCCATAATTTGATAAGCAACTAACATGAAAATATCCTCATTAACATGTAATTGCAAACCAGGTTCTAAAAGCTTTGAGAATATTTCAACCTGTATCTATTAGAGTATAAACATTTTAAGATTATCATATGTTTAGGAATACTTTGATTTATTCAGATTAATGAGCCAATTTCTCTTATCAACTTAAAGATGTAAAGTAATATTTTGGCCCCTGTCCAATTATATGGAATTCTCATTCAGACAGATTTGTCTGTAAAGTTTGTATAACCCAGCTGGAGTGGAAAAGAGACTGTTCCAAGTCTAGACTATTCAATCCAGCCATATTATTCACCTCTGTTCTTACCCCTGTAAATAATTCAGCAGTTCCGCAAAAGGTTAAATTAAATCACCCAGTTGTCTCCTGTTGAAGCTGTGTGATCCAATTATGTTAATTGAATATCAGTAGATCCAAGAGCTTTGTTCTTGAAAAGTCAAAGGATGTTCTGGGTGTCAATATATATAATGAAGAGGTAATGAACTGAAAATAAAATGTTTCAAGGAAAGATTAAAGTTGATCCAGTTTTTGTCAGCAGATCAGTTTTTATTGCAGTAGCATCTTTCTGCATGGAAACACCATCACTATTTTCACGTAAAATACTTCTGTTGGTGAGATAGAGAGATAAATTATTGTGGAAAACTGGTTAGTGAAACCATTCAAAGAGCAACAGCACAGGGCAATGGATTGATGTCAAAACACTGGTCAAGGGGCACCTTGGTGCTCCCTCTAGTGGGCAGATCATTCTCCGCTAGGCAAGGGAATTTAATGGCCATTTGCTTTTGATCATGTTCAAGATTGAAGGTTCAAGATTTCTTTGTTGTCATGTAATAAAACATGTGAAGTGGTGAATGTGGGCTCAATTTTAAAACTTAAGAAAAATTTAGACAGGTACATGGATGGGAGGGGTATGGAGGGCTATGGACTAGAATCAGGTCAGTGCAACTAGTCAGAATAATTGTTGGGTGTAGAAGGGCCAAAGGGCTTTTTTTCTGTATGGTAATATTCTATGATTTTAATGGTGTAATATTACATGAAATTTGCTTTAATTTGCTGTTGAAATTGCCCTGCGCCTCTTACAGTCAGAGAAAGAGAAACAAAAGTGAAACACAAAAGTCTGCAAACGCTGTGATTGTAGTAAAAACACACCAAAATGCTGGAGGAACTCAGCCAGGCTTTTCAGCATCAATAGGAGCCAAAAATATATTGCTGACGTTTCAGTCCGGAGCCCTTCTTCAAGGAATAAGCAGAATAAGCCAGTATCAAAGTCTCGGAATTCAAACAATGGCAAATAGTCTTACCAAATATTTACCTCATTAGGTACATGCTGATCAAGCAGGTTTTATTAAGAATAGGCATGTTCTGGATAATATTCTTAGATTGATTACGTTGATCAATATGTTGAGGCAGCAACCCAACCAACCAATGATTGTTGCACTTGATGCGGAAAAAACATTTGATCGGTTTGAATGGAATTTTTTATTTAAAGTGTTAGAAAAGTTTAATTTTGGGCCATTTTTTACTGGCATTATATAAAAATCCAGTTGCTAGGGTGGTGACAAATGGCTAAACTTCTTTGTCATTTAAATTAGCACGATCAATGCGTCAAGGTTGTCCATGGTCATAGAACTGTTAGCTCAAGCAATTAGACAAAATGACAATATTAAAGGGATAAAAATTGCAGAAGTTGAATGCAAGATTAATTTATTTGCTGACAATGTATTGATATATTTAACACAGTTAGAACAATCTTTGAAACATTTGCAAAAATGTTTGGAGCAATTTGGAGTATTATCTGGGTATAAAGTAAATTGGAATGAGTGAAATATTACCAATTTCAGATGGGGTCTACAGTGAGTGTAAACAGATTATAAGATTGCGATGGTCTGATAAAATTAAATATTTAGGGGTAATTTTGTTGATGTGGATTATCAATCTCTATATAAATTAAATTATGTACCATCATTGAAAAAGATTAAAGTGGATTTGAATAAATAGAGAGATCTTCCATTAACATTAATAGGGCGGGTAAATTGTATATAAGATGAATATCTTTACACGTATTCAATATCTTTTTCAGTCGATCCCATGTTTACTTCCAAAAGTTTTTTTTTCAACATTTGAATATTGAATGGAAAGTTAGCTAGAGTAGCATTACAGAAATCAACATGGAAATATGCTTCAGGAGGACTTCAAATGCCTCATTTTCAAAATTATTATGAAGTGGCACAATTAAAATTTGTTAATAGAATGTTAGATATTACACAACCTCCTAGTTGAGCCAAAGTGGAGTTAGCTTGGATTTCTGAGTTTCAGGTTCATCAATTTATATTTAAGTGGAATTCTTGTTATTACAGGGATATAATATGCCTGTTGTAAAACATTTATTAGAGATTTGGAATAAAAGGAATTATTTTATAGGTTCAACGGGTAAGATATCGTCATTAACTCCATTATATCAAAATAGGGTTATTCCTTTTTCAATGAACAATATGTATCTAAAGACTTGGGACTCTGAGGGTATAAAGGTGCTTGAGGATTGCTTTGAAGAAGGACAGTTTCTTTCTTTTAATCAACTTAGGGAAATTTTTGGAATACCACTTAATTCTTTATTTGTATATTATCAAGTTCACGCTTTGGTATGAGATATTTTGGAAGAGATATGAAGCTATCTGAATTAACAAAGTTTGAGTTTTGGATTTTGCAAACATTAAAAAAAGGATTTTTCTGATGTATGCTTCATTATAAGATATTATGAATAAACCAAATTTAAATAAATCAAGAAATAAATGAGAAGAAGATTTATCTTATGATATACCTCAGGAGGATTGGGAGGTTATGTGTCAAGATGGGGTGACTAAATTACTTAATATAAGATATAGTTGAGTTAATTATAATTTCTTACATCAATTGTATTTGACTCCTGAGAAATTGAAAAGATATGAATTTAGTAATTTGGATTTATGTTTTAGATGTGGATTACACACTGGAACATTTTTACATGCAGATTGGCTTTTTGATAAAGTTTAACCTTTCTGGAAAAAAGTTAGAATATTTTTTTTTAAATTATTTAGGATTAAACTGCCATTAGACCCAGAATTTTTTTGTTGGGTTATACTGTATCTTTGACTGGTTTGGGGTTGGATAAGTTTCAGATGGCTTTTGTTCGTCTAGCATTGGCAGTAGCCCGGAACTGTAATGCGATTACTTGGAAAGATGATGTAGATGTGAATATAGTCTGCTGGCATAATGAATTAAGATCCTGTATTTATATGGAAAAAAAATCATGTATAATTTGCATAATTATTCTTTTTTTGTTCAGATGTGGTCTCCTTATTTGAAATATATGGATTTAGAATTATCTTTTTTTTGTATTAAATTTGAGACATTACATAGTTTATGTAATTGATATTGTTTGGTCCCCTTGCGGGGCTTGCTGAGGGTGGAAGGGAAGGAGGGTGGGTTTATATTGTTTCAGTTTATCTTGTTATTATCTTTATGTATTATTTTTATGTAATTTAAAAATATTAAATAAAGTTTTTTTAAAAAGTATGAATTTATCATGTTTGAACGAAAGGAGAGATGACAAGTAAAGGCAATAGGGGAGGGGGGAGGGGAGGTTTAACAAAAGCCAAAGAAGTTAATATTAAAACCTTCTGGTTGGAGGGTGCCCAGTTGGAAGATGAGCTTTTGTTCCTCCAATTTACGGGTGGTGTCAGTCTGGCACTGCATGTCAGCAGGGGAAAGGGATAGGGAATTAAAATTGACATGTCAGCAATAGACATGCACCCACACCTCCTTCCTCCACATCATTTGGGGCCCCAAACAGTCCTTCCAAGTGAAGCAATATTTCATTTGTGAATCTTCAGGATTATCTACTGCTTCCAGTGCTCCTGTTGTGGTCGTGGTCTCCTCTACATCAGAGAGACTGGACGCTTACTGGGAGTTCACTTTGAGGAGCACCTTGGCTTTTTCCCCCCACAATATCATGGATCTCCCAGTGGCCGCGCATGTCAATTCCCCATCCCATTCCTTGCTGACATGTCTGTCCATGGTCTCATGGATTGCCAGACTGAGACCATCCACAAATTGTGCATCTTCCACCTGGGCACCTTCCAACTTCTCTGGCTTCCGTTAAACTCCTCCCCCTCACTTCTTCCTCCATTGTCTTTGGCTTTCTCTGTCTCGCCATTCCGTCTCCTATCACACATATGATAAGTTCTTACCTCATATCCTATCATATCGAATTATCACCTTTTATTGGTCCAGATTCCTCCCCCAGCCAGAATTGTTTCAATTCTGAGTCTTTCTGAGATTTCCTGGCTTAATCTGCTTATTCCTTGAAGAAGAGCTCAGGCCCTAAACATCAGCAATATATCTTTGTATCCTATAGACACTGAGTTCTTCCAGCATTTCAGTGTGTTTTTAAAGAGAAACAAAGGACAGTCTCCTCCAGAGTTTGCCTCCCGCACTCCTGCAGCTGCCACAGCCAAAAGGACTCCCATCTAAACTATTGGCAACCCAAGCTCCAGATTCGAACCTCCAACATGATTAGGAAGCTTCCAGTGCCCTCAGCACCCTCCTGCATTCCGGGTCCGATACTGGTACCCCTTCAACCAGTCTTGAGCCAGTCTCCAGCAGCCCAGAGCCTGGTGTGAGTCCTGTGACTGCAGTCTGCTTGGCTTCCTTGCCTCAAGTCCCCAACAGCCCACTGCCTGTGTGTGTTTCAACCTCAGAGCCCCTCGCTGCTCTGCCACCATGGTCACCATCCCTTAAGGTTGTCTCCTTTGTTTCTCCTTCTCAAACAGGGGGAAGTGGGGAGTTGTCTTCCCATTCTCTGCTGCCCTGTGCCAGTCCTCTCCTTCCCCAGTGTCTGCCATCGAGATATTGACATCGAGACAGAGTTGCCCAGAAACTTCTGAAAAATTAAATCTAATATCATTCTTCTGAAGTTAAAAGTAATCATTAATTAAAACTTCAGGCTCAGCAATGATGCTGCACATGGATCACTGATAATTCATGAAGAGCCTTTAGAATACAAGATCTGTGTTTGGGGAGGAATCTCTCAGTGAAGGCAAGCCCTGAGAATGAGATTCACCACGCCTACTGGGCCAGCCATCCAAGGCTGAATGTCCACTCTCGTAAAAATCCCAGCCTAATCCTTCTCTCCCAGGTCTGGAATGTTAGGTCCATCTCTTCCCTGGAGGCTTGTTATCCAGCTTTTTGAGTTGGGAATCAAGGTTGTTCCCTGGGAACTGACAACAGCCAGGAGTTGAATGGTCTGGTGCGGATCAGTGGGAGAGAACAGAGGGACTAGGAATAGTTATTATACTTTACTCATGGAAAATTCAATTTTAATCATGTCATTCTGTTAAAGATCCAGATTAAAAGCCATAAAATCAAAATCTTCACCTCATCTTCTGATGACATGCAACACTATTAAGTGTATTTAGTCCATGTCAGTTCTCAGACCAAGTCCATCACTCAATTTTTGCCTTTGTTCCTGGAGACATGTTCTTTCTCACATTCCCATCAGCATCTCACATCACCCCCCCCATTCTCACCCCCCCCCCCATTCTTACCCCCCCCCCACCAAAACAAACTACCGACATGGGGAGTAGTTTATAGCAGTCAATTAAACTAAAAATCAGCATATCTTTTGGCTGTGAGAAGAAAATCTACGTGGTAACTGGTACAATCAGATGACAAATAAACTTGAACTGAACTAAACTGAACTGAACTGAAGAAGGGGGCAAACTCCACATGGATAACACCATGAGTTAGGATTGAACACTGGTCTCTCAACTTGTGATACACCAGCAGTGTCAATTCAGTTATGATATTAAAAGTTTCAGGATCCAAAAGTAAGTCTGGACAGAACGTGTGAGCTGGAATATATCAGATGGAATGGGAATTAATGATATCCAAAGGATGATCTTTCCTGGAACCAACACACCAATGTCATTGAGAAGAAAGCACATCAGCATCTTTACTTCCTCAGGAGCTAGCGAAGGTTTGCTATGACATCAAGAACCTTGGCAAACATCCACAAATATGCAGTGGAAAGTGTGCTTGATCAGCCGCATCTTGGACTTGTATGGGGGTGCCAATACCTTGGAGCAGAAAGCCCTACAAATGTAGTGGACACAGCCCTGTACATCACAGGCAAAACCCTCCCCACCATTGAGAACATCTACAGGGAACAACGCCGTAGGAAAGCAGCAGCAATTATTAAGGATCCACACCACTCAGGACATGCTCTGTTCATGCTGCTCACACCACCAGGTTTAGGAACAGCTGCTACCCCTCCACCATCAGACTCCTCAACAACAAACTCGTTCAAGGTCTCTTATTTTGCTCTTGATTACTATTGAATATTTATATTCTGTATTGTACAGTCAGTTTGTTTCCATTTCTCTCTTTGTTTGGGTTGTATGGTTAATGTAGCGGTTAGTGCAATGTCCTTACAGTACCAACGACTGGGACCTGGGTTTGAAGCCTGCGCTGTTTGTAAGGAGTTTGTACATTCTCCCTGTGTCTGCATGGGTTTTAACTGTGCTGCATGTTTAAATTAAAAAAAATACATTAAATTAATAAATTTGTTTACATTTCCCTCTATTGTACATGTTTTTTTTTTCTTGAGTACAGTCTTTTGCACTACTGATAAGTAGAAATTCTGCTGGGTCTGCAGGAAAAGAAAAATCTCAGGCTTGTATGTGATGTCATGTATATTCTCTGACCATATATCTGAACATTAAATTTTAAAATCAGAATCAGAGAGAGAGAGAGAGAGAGAGAGAGAGAGTGAGACGCAGTACAGAAACAGGTGAGTCCCACATCATTCTCTGTCTTACTCTCTCCACATTCTCCTCAACTCCCCCAGACTTTACAGCTCATGTGGACTGGGGGCAGGTTTTAGCGGCCAATTAATCTACCAAACCACATTTCCATGGCAGTAAATCAGAGCAAACCCAGGGAGAACATGTAAACTCCACACAGATTGGATCAGAGCTCAGGATGAAACCCAAGTCTATGACATAGTGAAGCTCTATTTGGTGTGCCACCATTCTTGGATGCTGATAGGTTTATTCATTTTACCTTGGGAGGCTGTCAGTGTAAATAGAATTAAAGAAAATCATGATCAATCCTAACTTGAGTGTCGCTGTGCTCTATGTTTACTGAATTTTCTGCTGTCTGTTAGAATAAAGGCTGGCAAGGTTAGCGTAGCACCATTACAGTGTCAGCGACTGGATTTCAAATCTGGCGCTGTCTGTAAGGAGTTTGTACATTCTCCCAATGTCTGCATGGGTTTTCTCTAGGTGCTCCAGTTTTCTCCCACCCTTCAAAACCTACCGGGGGCGTAGGTCAATTGGGTGTGATTGGGTAACACGGGCTTGTGGGCCAAAAGGACTTGTTACCATGCTGCATGTCTAAATTTAAAGGTGTTTGGAAGTTGCAGGTGTAGTCACATGTACTTGGCAAAGTGTGGAGTGAGTAGGTTTTAGTTCTTGAAATTGATTGATGCTATTTCTTTCCTAAAATACTCACATGAATTCTTTCATTTCATGAATGATATATTTGCACAAACCTTTTTACTCAGATTGGATTTACTGAAGAAGCCTTAAGTATAATAATTCTCAAAAAAAATCAATAGAATGCAGTCATCTTGGTTGGTTTCTGAATGTAAATATGTCAAATAATTTTCACCCCACAGTAAATTGAAGGAGGTGTCCCGATACATTGAATGAAGTCCGTGCGTTCCTTGAGTTGCCTCTCTGTTACATGTGACAAAACAATTCCATCTTTTACAAGATAAAACAACTGACAGTGTAACAAAAAGATTAAAATCTGTTGCCTTTTTTGTTGGCACCATGACAGAAACAGCAATAAACTCAAAACTCACAATGAAGTCAGCATCATCCCAGATCAGTACTTGATCTCAAAGAAATGCTGGCTCCATAATTAGAACAATCTATGAGTAGCAAGGCATGTCTTTTTGCTCCTTCACTTCCAAAGCTTCTTTGGAACCTCAGCTGAGACCCCACCTCCATTTGCATATTCATGAATAGGCAGGGGCTGTATGGCGGAAGATGTAGTTAAATTTACATTTTAAATTTAGACATACATCATGGTAACAGGCTCATTTGTCCCTCAAGCCCATGCCACCCATTTACACCCAATTGACCTACAACTCCCGTACGTTTTCAAGGATGGGAAGAAACCAGAGCACCTGGAGGAATTCCATGCAAACACGGAGAACTTATAAACTCCTTACAGGCAGCACCAGATTCTCAGAGAAGCCACTGATTCACAACACTACCAGGAAGAGGGGCAAAAAATTGTGACACATCTGTCCCAGTGAGTGCGATTGCCATCAAATATCACGTTCGAGCTTATTGTCACATGTACCTAAGGTACGTGATTGAGGTTGTTTTGCAAACAGACCAGACCATACATACCACAACAAGTCAGACACAGTATAAAAGTGCAGATTTGCAGAGAGAGATCAGTTAGTATGGAGCTCCTTCCTTAGCCAATCTTGCACAGGATGTTAACTTATCACTTGCTTTTTAACAGGTTGTTACCCTTCCATGTTTGCTTTCAGTGACTGGGGAACAAGGACTTTATCCAGTCTATCACCATTTAAATATCCTACTAAAGTGGGATATTTTCACCTTAGATTGTGCTTGCCATTTATTGATCCACTCTATCAACTTGTCCAAGTCATTTTCAACCGTTGTTGCATCCTCCTTCTAAGCCTACTCAGTTTTGTGTCACTGGGAAACTTGGCATCGTTATGTTTTGATCTTTCATACACACTGTTGATAATACAGTGATCCCCTCTTATCAGTGGTTTCTCTTTCCACGGTTTCAGTTACCCAAAAGTACAGTGAAGATTGTATTTAGATCAACTGTTGCGGTATTCAAGTCACCCTTGCTGTGTTCAAATAACCCTTTTTAAAATATTGTTAGAATTGTTCTATTTTATTATGTTATTGTTGTTAATCTCTCATTGTGTCTAATTTGTAAATTTAACTTTATCAAAGGTGTGCATGTATGGGGAAAAAATACATAGTTATATATAGGGTTCGGCACTATCCGCAATTTCAGAGATCCGCCGGGGGTCTTGGAACATATCCCCTGTGGATAAGGGGGGACTACTGAATTCTGTGTAAAGCTAAGATCCTAGCAACTATTCTACTGTAGCAACTAATATACCAGTTTTCCAAAAATATCAGGTAGGAAATGAAAGTATGAAGCACCATGATGTGCTTTGTGTGCAGATCTCCAATAGAGCCATGAATAAAAGGATCTATCTGATTTAATAAAGTGAACCAATGGACTGAAATGATGCAGGTATATTAAATGATCTATTTGTGGTCATCAAACCTTAAGTTGTATATTAATTCTGAGGATGCATTCTGAATAATGGTGATGTGTACTAGTTCTGTAGGAAGAGGATTCAGCAAAAGAAAAGAAAACTCACTTGGACAAGGCAAATAATCAGATGTGCATTGCTAATATCTCATCATGCAAACTTGCTTTTGTGAAATTACTTCCAAAGCAATCAATTTGTGGATTTGGTAATCAACAATATCAATGAAACCTTCTCCAGACAGGAAGCAATAAAAATAAGCTACCTGCCAATCAATTCAGGAAGGAAATGCTACAAACTGGCAAAACTTTTCTGTGGTGAAAAAACAGGTTCATCGAAGTACATCTAAGCCCACAGAGGCAGAAAGATATGATAGCCTTAACTGTAGCAAAAAAATGTATTACGTCAACCTGGAAATCAAAAGATAGCCTGAGAATACAGCAATGGTACATAGAAATGAATAAATGTATTCCATTGGAGAAAAAAAAATAATAATTTAAGAAATAACATCACAGTATTCGAACAAATTTGGGAACCGCACATAGAACACAACAGAGAAGTCTTACCACAGACCTCCACCCCCTAAAACGACAGAATGAGAAGAAGATGAAATGAACTGACCCAGTGTTTAAAGTAGATGACACAATTTTCTTGTTTATTTTCATTGTGTGATGACATTGTTTAATGGGTTTAATGTATCGTATATGTTGAACGTTTAGTGGGTGGGGAGGGGGTTGGGAAGGAGGGAGGGAAGGGAGGGGTGTAAAAGAGGAGAAAATGACACTGTGTATATTCAAGAGGGAAATGTTTATGTGTATTTTGGCTATTATGGTTCATAGTGTGAAAAATAAAAAATTAAAATTAAAAAAAGAGAATGCATTCTTCAAACTGACATTTCTAAAATAATTCCTTTACGTAACCACAGCCACACAAAGTATTTTACTGAGAAATCATGTTTCGATCTGATAGTGAGGACAAGTTTCACCTTTCAGTATATTATCGAATAACTTATATTTGAGTGATAGAATCTTAATAACTAGGATATATTTCATTTGCATAATCAACTTGATAATTATATATCAGACTTTTTAATAATAATCAAACAAATTGATATGTTCCTTTATCACTTTAAAGTAGTTTTCTCATATCAGTGAGTTAAATGACTTCTTCAAAAATATATAAAATTGCAAATTAACATTGTACCTAATTGACAGCAACATTATTAAATTTTCAATGAACAGTAAAAACAAGGAAAACATTTTTAACATTACTGTTATTGAGAACAAAGTAACAGAGACTGGGGAAGAGCACGTCATTAAGCAATGTCAGTAGCAAGCAAGTCCAAGCTCTTCTTAGTGATGAACTTCCACCAACAGTTACAGATTCATTTAACTCCGGAGTAGCAATTGTTTTTAATTACATGAAGAGTTTGCTCCTATCATTTTCATTTATTTTTGATTTTAAAAATACAGTAAAATCCCTGTTATCTTGAATTTAACCAATTTGCAAAAATAATCATGGGGTAGGAATGATGAGCTAACTGGCCTTCATCTAGTGTGAGACATTCTGAAGAACAAGTCTTTACGTTCATGGTAACAAATTGGAAATGTGTTTGGAATACATGCTACAGTGAAACTCTGATTTAATGAGCCTCGATTTAAAACAAATTCGAGTTTAACACTTTGGATTGGGCGTCAGGCTCCCAGCAGGAGTAGGGTCATCAGGCTCCTGGGCAGGAGCTGGAATGTCAGACTGCTGGCAGGAGCAGACACATCAGGCTCCTGGCAAGACCATGGGTATTGGGGTTCTGGCAGGAGCTGGGGCATCAGGCTCTCGGGCAAAAGCAGAGCTGTTGGGCTCCCGGGCAAGAGCAGGGGCATCGGGTTCCCAAGAAGGAGTTGGGGAGCAAGACTGCCAGCAGGAATGGAGACATCGGGCTCCTGGCAGTTGCAGAGGCGTTGGACTCCTGGCAATTGCAGGGATGTCAGACTGCTGGCAGGAGCGGAGACATCAGACTCCCAGCAGGAGTGGGGGCATCGGGCTCCCAGCAGGAGTGGGGCATCAGGCTCTTGGACAGGAATGGGGGCATAGGGCTCCTGGGCAGGAGTGGGAGCGTTGGGCTCCCGGATTGATTTAAAATGCATACAGAAGAACTGGGATGTTCCAAATAAAGAGAAATGGAAATTATGTAGGTATGCAAATTTAACAGGTGAAATACAGAGAAACCCCGATTTAGTGCGATCCTGCTCTTCTCGTGATGAGATTTTATGGACCCCAACGATCGCGTTATAATGGGGTTTCACTGTAAATAGAACTTCAGGAGTATGTAACAAAGTAGATGTGAAAATTCTTTTTATATTTGAAAAAAGTATTCTGTGAATTTCTGTGCTGCTATTAATAACTAACTTGTGCGGTGCATATGCAAATTATGCTCAATCTGTTTGCAGATTCGGATCGCAATATTACAAATATTAGACAGGTGGATTCAGTAATGCACCCCACTAAAATAGATACTAATTTAATTTCATGAAGCAAGATATAACTGCTAATATCTTCTGGCAAAAGATAATTACATTTCTTCCTTTTAGTGACTTATACCAGAGCTGATGTGTAAAGTACTGCAAACTCTATTATTGCACTTGAAGAAGAGATAGAACCAGGACTAGGCCATTTGGTCCTTTAACCAGTTCAGCCCTCACACTATTGGATATAATGTTTTTGTTTTTCTTTCTTTTTCAATGTTTTGATTCACATTGAAATTTCACATCCAAAAATACAGATAGTTGTTGAAATTCATAAAGATGCATACACTTAAATCATATCATTTCATCCAAGGTCCCCTATCATTTTCATCAAACAGATTATATTATATTAATATTTTATTTATCTGATTATAAAAAAGGAAAATCTAAATCCATTACCAAAAACAAAGCTGTTTGGCCAAATACAAATCGAAAATTGAGCTTCTAATTTTCTCTAAATTTAAACGTGACATGATGTCATGTGACCATTGAATATGATTAGGCAGGGTAACATCCCTCCATCTGAGCAACACCGCCCACCTAGCCATAAGAGAAATGAAAGGTAATACCTGCAGCTCAGATGCCGTGAGCATTATGTCACTCTCCCTAACAATACCAAATAAAGCAGTTAAGGGATTAGGTTTAAAATTAACTTTTAAAAGTGCAGTGAAAGTTTGAAATACATTGTTCCAATATTTCTCAACACTCTGACATGTCCAGAACATATGAATTAATGAAGCATCTCCCTTGTTGCATTTATCACGAGGAGATACATATGCATAAAAATTAGATAGGTTATAATGTTTTTTTTTAAGTGTATGGAACTCAGCCTGAATACAATAAAGGAATGTGGTGAAGGATTCCAAATATTTGGAGAGCTTAAATAAAAATGAATGTTCTCTCATTTCTCCAGCCAGACAAAGTAGCCTCTCAACATGTGACATAGAAAGAGCCCATTCTGCCCACTTGGGCTGTGGTGGTCAACAAAGGACTGATCCTACTTCTCGCACGGGGTTCATAGACATGCCATCCCTCTCAAGACTGTTTCAGTTAGTGGAGGTGTCCTTTCGTAACTGAGGGAACATTGAGCTTCATTCTTCAAAAAGTTTTTCAAATATATGAAAATGACTTTCCCAATTCATTACTCCAACTGAAATAATCTGTCCCAGAAACTTATAAAATAAAAACAAAGCACTTAAATGTTATGATGCTCATTTCTAACTCAGCCTTTGTCGTCACCCTTGAAGGAAGGTCAAATTTTAAATTGTGCATTAAGAGGCTTAACGATAGAATCTTCCACACAAACATCAGGCTCATGAATGAACCCCACAACAGCACTACCACACTGCCTTTGCTGTGTGCTTAAGTGATCTTTTCACTACAACACTATGCAACAATGCTCTTGCTCTTCTACTTTCCATGGCTGCAAGCATGTTAGAGGTGACTTGCTAGACATCTCGCAGAATAACTCCAAGTTCGATTTTATTATCGTCCAATACACAAGTACAACCCAATGAAACAGCATTTTCCAGTCCTTGGTGCAAATTATGCAGTCACACTACCAGACATAGTACACATACAGACAAACAATACATATGCAGGACAAGTATTTATACACACACACACACACACACACACACACACACACACACACACACACACACACACACAAATAAATATCATTTTGTAAATATAAGTGTCTCGGATAGTAAGTGTGAGAAGTTCCTTTGATCGTTCAGCGTTCTCACAGCCTGTGGGAAGAAGCTGTTTCTCAGCCTGGTGGTGCTGGCTCTGATACTCTGTGTTTAAGGTGGGAGGGGTCCTCAATTATTTTGCGTGCCCTCTTCAGACAACGATCCCTTAGATGAGTGAGGGAGCAGGGAAATTCCAGTAATCCTCTCTATCATTCTTATGGTCCTGTAGATTAACCTCAAATCCCATGCTCTATAGCCAAAGTACCACATTGAGATGCAGCCAGCCAGAGCTCTTGTAGAAGGTTGACATGATGGTGGCCACTAACCTTGCCCACTTCAATCTTCTCAGGATGTATTGTCACTGTTTCACCTTCCTGACAAGTGAGGAGATGTGTGTACATAATAGGACAATAGTTAAGTGGACTCCAAGGAATTTGGGGCTCTCTACTCTTATAGTCATGTGACAATAAACCAGAACTTGAGCTGAGCAGGTGTGGATCACACACGACTAGACCTAGGCCATGATCTAGAACAAGGTCATGGCTGACAGAATGCAATGTGAGCTGATGAATTTGTAATCCATTCACTGTCCAGGTGTGAGCCCCACCCCACTGTGGTAAGCCACTGTTATGCTATGATTGGCTGCTTTCGGATGTGTTATGTTCTGGACTGGATTCACTATCATCTGTAACTTCTTATTATCTTAGCCAAGAAGCTCCCATACCACACAGCAACACATCAAGTGGTTATGTTTTTGATGACCTGTAGAAGCTGTTGAGGAATGAGAGAGATATGCTGAACTTTTTTCATCTTCCAAGAAAGTGGAGGCATTGGTGCACTTTCTTGTCTGTCCCATCAACTCATTTGTCCAGGTTAGGCCATTGGAGATATTTACAGTATTCACAAGTATTTGTAGTTGTCTACTCTTTCAATTTAAGCACCATTCATGTGGACATGGGCATGTACTCTTTCCCTCTCCCAAAGTCAATGATCACCACCTTCATTATATTGATGCTGAGAGAAAGGTTGTTATCTTGGCACTGTACCACTGGACTTTCAATCTTTTTTCTACATTCCACCTCACTGTTATTTGATACCGATCTCCAAATGAGGGGTGACAACCAACTCCAAAATGCACCTACTTCAAATAAAAAATACAAAAACGCTGGAGGAACTCAGTCGGTCATGCAGAGTCCACAGGAGGCAAAGATATATAACCAACCTTCGTCAATGTATGCACAAAAAGCATGCAGGCGCCCAAATAAACAGGCTAGTGGTGATGGGGCGTCACAGAGGAAGGAAGAAAGGCAGAGGAAGGAGCAGAAAGCAACAGGCAAAAGGCCATAATTGGACCTGGGTAGGAGGACAGGAGAGGAAAGATGAGAATTGATCAGAGGAGGGGTGGCAGAGCTGGAGAAAAAGGCACTGGGGGAAAGGGAAAGACAGAGAGAGAGAGAGAGAGAGAGAGAGAGAGAGAGAGAGAGAGAGAGAGAGAGAGAGAGAGAGAGAGAGAGAGAGAGAGAGAGAAGGGGAGAGACAGGGTGGGGCGGGCTAATGGAAACTGGAGTTGATGTTAATGCCGTCCAGTTGGAGGGTGCCTAATTGAAATATGAGTTGTTGTTCCTTCAATTTATGGGTGGTCTCAGTCTGGCAGTGCATGGACAGACATGTCGACATGGCAATGTAGCAGGGAGTTGAAATGGGTTGCCACTGGCAGTTCCCATTGTTGGAGCGAATGCATTTACTTCACCTCCCCTTCTTTCTTATTCCTACATATCCTGCTGCATTCACTTTTTTCTAGACTACTGGTTAGATGCATTACCGATGCCATTGCACAGGACAGGAAAATACCCCAGAGTGTTGTTAACTGGGCCAGCAACATCACGGACACCTGTCTTTACCTTTATTGAAGACACCCACAAGAGACGGTATCATAAGAAAGCAGCTTCTACCCTCAAGGCCCCCCACCACCCAGGCCATGCTCTCTTCATACTGCTATCATTAGGTAGGAGGTACAGGAGCCTAAAGATGAGCACCCAATGGCACAAGGACAACTTCTATCCTTCCACCATCTGAATGAACAATGACCCACAGACACTACGTCACCTTCTCCTATTTTCTTGCACTTTTTATTTATTTTTGAAATGCAGTTTATAGTAATGTTTGCACTGTGATGTGGCCACGAAACAATGAATTTTGTGACATGTTCAGAACAATAAATTCTGATTCTGATTCTGCTTTGGCCATAATTACTCCTCCTTTGAACAAATTATTTGGCATATGAGTTAATAAAAATATTTGATGCACATTTCACGAGACCTGATGTAAAATCAAGTTGTGTGATGAGTTACCTTTAACTTGTTCAGGAAAATCTATTAATTATACCATGGGTGAAATGTAGCAGACACAGCAGGCATGTGTCCAGGAACTTCCAGATTGCTCCAGTAAGCGGAATGCTGTGTGATTACCTACTGATCTGTGGAGACTGGGATTCAAACTCAATCCCTTCAGGAGATCAGCATATTATTGTTCAGAGATGAAGAGATATTATATGAGCATCGTCTCGATTTGATGCAGTGGTGATACGTTATGTGATGCTCATACAATTCCTTGCTGAGAGCATGAAGAACAATTCATGAATTTCACAGCTGACAGCTCTCAATGAATTTATGCATTTTGTCCATCTTTCCACTTTGCTGTTTAGCTTTTCACTAGCAGTTTGCCTGAAATGTTTGAATCTAGGAAAGCTCAATTGTGATACCATCATGAAAACTATTCCAGTGCAGTTGCAATAGTGAAAAACGACATCAGTATGTCTGGTTCACTGATCGCAGGACATATCCAAAGTGGCCATTTACCACACCATTGCTCTTCTCTTAATCACCTACAATGCAGCTTCTCCCATCAGTGCTATCAAGCAGCAGTTACTTCCCTAAACTAAGTGGGAGGAAGAATATGCAAGGATTATTCTGATCTAGCACTTAAAGTTTTGTCAAAATGAAGACAAAAGACTTGAATGCAGGAAGCAAGATGTAGGTGACAAGCTTCAACCTGTAAGATGGTAAATGTTTCTCTCACATGGTGGGAAAGTCTGTGACAAGAGGGCACAACTTCAGGATTGCAGGGCATCCACTTAGAACAGAGATGTTGAGGAATTTCTTTTACCAGAGGGTAGTGAATCTGTGGAATGTGTTGCCACAGGTGGTTGAGGAGGCCAAGTCATTAGTATTTTTAAGGCAGAGATTGATAGGTTCATGATTAGCCAGGACACCAAAGATGAGAAGGCCAAGCAGTGGATCAGCTCATGATGGAATGGTGGGGCAGTCTTGAGGTTGAATAGCCTATTCCTGCTCCTTTGTCTTATGGCTTATGACTTCACCCCAGCATTTGATCAAGGATATGGTCCCGGAGCTATTGTAAATCGATGGGAATACTCTCTGCAGGCTGAAAACACACCTGACCCGAAGGAAGAATGGTGTGGTAGATGGAGTTCAATTAGCCCAGCCTCAGGAGATTATTACAGGATCTCCCCAGGGGAATTTCATGGACTCATCAATTTTCAGTTGCTTCATCACAATGTCAGAAAGAGGGACGTTCATTGGTGAGGAGTTGGCTGCTTAATTCTAATTCCCTTTCTTCAGGAACTGAAATTGTCCATGTCCATGCAGCAAGGCCCAGGTCATTTTTAGCCTTGGCAAATATGTGGCAGGCAACATTGTTGTCAGTTAGTGGTGGACAATGACTGTCTCATCAAGAGAGAATCTAACCACATTTCCTTGATATTCAAGAGCATTACCATTGCTGACTCCCTGCCAAACAACTGGGCAGTGGGGTGGAATTACTGCTACCAAGAAACCCTTCAGAACCAGCCACATAGCTATGATACTTTTAAGGACAGGTGAGAAACCGAGTAACCTCCTGAGAGCCTGCCATGCTACCATCATGGATATTGTCAACCAACAAGTGGAGCTCTAAAAACTCTAGAGAATCTCAACACTACCCAGGACAACATCAATTCTTCCCTCTGCAGCGCACCAAAACATTTGCTCCCTCTACATCAGTGTGTACCACCATTGCTGCAGTATGTATAAAATGCACTGTATTCAGTTGCCACTGTTTCTTCCACATCAGCTCACAGATCTGTAGCCTCTGCCATCTGGAAGGGGAAGAACAGGAGGAACATTAGAACCCCCTGCAGGTCACCCTCCATGACATGCAACATGCTGAATTAACCCCCTGCTACATTGTGTCTGGAAGGACCATGGCAACAATATTGCCACATATGCACTTGTGTCAGAAGGGCTCAGCCTCCTCATGTTCACACTACTGACCCATGGCTGCATTGCCAAATCCAGCTCCAACAGTATCATCAAGTTGGCAAATAGCACAACAGTAGTTGGTCTCATCAGCAACAACGATGAGTCGCACTACAGAGAAGAGGTGGAATATCTCGTGAAATGGTGCAAGAGTAACAACCTAAGTCACAATGTTCACTAAAATGAGGAAATGATTGTGGACTTCAGGAGGATCAGGAACAACCACCCTCCAATACATATCAATTACTCTGTAGTGGAGAGTGTGGCGAGCACCAAGTTCCTTAGAGTTCACTTAACAAGTGACACACATTTCCTGTCCGACGGTCCACCTAACTTTTAGTAGTCAATGTGCGCAAAAATCTTATGCTGTGCAATTTGTTTTTCCTGTGACAAAAGCACTGAATTTCTGGGCCAATGTAAACTTGAAATTGTTTCAAGTTTTTTCAATAATTTTAGCACAGCCTATCCCTCATGGAACAGAAAAAGTAAGGTGACGTTAATTAGTGATGTGCAAATGTGGTATTTGAAGAATCAACTAACTAGTTAACAGAAACAGTGAGCAAAGAGAACATTTTCAATAAGTATAATTATTACTGTAATTACTACATTATTTTGGGCAACTAACCTTTTGTGCGCACGTTCATTTCCTTTGTGCACTGGTTGCAAAACAGCGCATGCACATACACAGCTTAAAGGGAACAGTTCTTCTCACTTGTCAGGAAGACCCTTTCTGAGAAAATTGAAGTGGGCAAGGCAACTGGACTCCATTTTGTTAATTTTCTATAGAAGCTCTATCAAGAGCACCCTGGCCAGCTGCATTACAGGGTGGTATGGATGTTGTAGAAAAATAGATCCGAGGTCAATACACTGGACTATAAGAGTGGAAGAGAATATCACTGGTGTCTCCCTCTTCACCATTGAAGCGATCTACCAGGATTATTGTCTGAAGAGGATGCACAAAATCATTAAGGGCCCCTTCCATCCCACACACAGCATCTTTCAGCTGCTACTGTTGGGAAAGAGACACAGGAGGATCAGAGCCAGCACCACCAGGCAGAGGAACAGCTTCTTCCCATGGGCAATGAGAAGGATGAACGTCCACAGGAACTGCTCACACTAACCATCTGAGACTTGCATATTTACAACATAATATTTATTTATTTATACGTATTTAAGAATACTTGTCCTGCATATGTATTGTTTGTCTGTATGTCTGGTTGTGTATTTTATACTAAGGACCAGAGAACAAGTTCATGTTCATTATCACCTGACTGTACATATAAATTTGGCAGTGTTTTTCTGAACCATGGAGCATACACAATTCACAGCACATATATACATAAAGATATTATTTAAAATAAATTTTTTCTTTCTTTGGCTTGGCTTCGCGGACGAAGATTTATGGAGGGGGTAAAAAGTCCACGTCAGCTGCAGGCTCGTTTGTGGCTGACCAGTCCGATGCGGGACAGGCAGACACGATTGCAGCGGTTGCAAGGGAAAATTGGTTGGTTGGGGTTGGGTGTTGGGTTTTTCCTCCTTTGCCTTTTGTCAGTGAGGTGGGCTCTGCGGTCTTCTTCAAAGGAGGCTGCTGCCCGCCAAACTGTGAGGCGCCAAGATGCACGGTTTGAGGCGTTATCAGCCCACTGGCGGTGGTCAATGTGGCAGGCACCAAGAGATTTCTTTAGGCAGTCCTTGTACCTTTTCTTTGGTGCACCTCTGTCACGGTGGCCAGTGGAGAGCTCGCCATATAATACGATCTTGGGAAGGCGATGGTCCTCCATTCTGGAGACGTGACCCATCCAGCGCAGCTGGATCTTCAGCAGCGTGGACTCGATGCTGTCGACCTCTGCCATCTCGAGTACCTCGACGTTAGGGGTGTGAGCGCTCCAATGGATGTTGAGGATGGAGCGGAGACAACGCTGGTGGAAGCGTTCTAGGAGCCGTAGGTGGTGCCGGTAGAGGACCCATGATTCGGAGCCGAACAGGAGTGTGGGTATGACAACGGCTCTGTATACGCTTATCTTTGTGAGGTTTTTCAGTTGGTTGTTTTTCCAGACTCTTTTGTGTAGTCTTCCAAAGGCGCTATTTGCCTTGGCGAGTCTGTTGTCTATCTCATTGTCGATCCTTCCATCTGATGAAATGGTGCAGCCGAGATAGGTAAACTGGTTGACCGTTTTGAGTTTTGTGTGCCCGATGGAGATGTGGGGGGGCTGGTAGTCATGGTGGGGAGCTGGCTGATGGAGGACCTCAGTTTTCTTCAGGCTGACTTCCAGGCCAAACATTTTGGCAGTTTCCGCAAAGCAGGACGTCAAGCGCTGAAGAGCTGGCTCTGAATGGGCAACTAAAGCGGCATCATCTGCAAAGAGTAGTTCACGGACAAGTTTCTCTTGTGTCTTGGTGTGAGCTTGCAGGCGCCTCAGATTGAAGAGACTGCCATCCGTGCGGTACCGGATGTAAACAGCGTCTTCATTGTTGGGGTCTTTCATGGCTTGGTTCAGCATCATGCTGAAGAAGATTGAAAAGAGGGTTGGTGCGAGAACACAGCCTTGCTTCACGCCATTGTTAATGGAGAAGGGTTCAGAGAGCTCATTGCTGTATCTGACCCGACCTTGTTGGTTTTCGTGCAGTTGGATAATCATGTTGAGGAACTTTGGGGGACATCCGATGCGCTCTAGTATTTGCCAAAGCCCTTTCCTGCTCACGGTGTCGAAGGCTTTGGTGAGGTCAACAAAGGTGATGTAGAGTCCTTTGTTTTGTTCTCTGCACTTTTCTTGGAGCTGTCTGAGGGCAAAGACCATGTCAGTGGTTCCTCTGTTTGCGCGAAAGCCGCACTGTGATTCTGGGAGAATATTCTCAGCGACACTAGGTATTATTCTATTTAGTAGAATCCTAGCGAAGATTTTGCCTGCAATGGAGAGCAACGTGATAAAGATACATAAAGATATTATTTAAAATAAATATATAATGTATAAATACATTGCGATGATTTTCTGATTTATAGGACACTATTCATCAATCTCACAGCCAGCGGGGAAGAAGTTATTTCCCAACGTGGCAGTTCTGATTTTGATGCTTTTCTACCTCCTCCTTTTCTGGCCATATTTTATCTATCATTTGAAATATAGTTAACAATCAACAACCACACAAAATACTGAACATCAAGAAAACCTATTTCTCCATCCCATCCCCCCCCCCCAACCCACCTTCCCTCCTGTATAAGTCTAATTAAATAGGGAGAAAAAAACAGACAATTCCCATTGTCAATGCATACAGTCAAAGTCATGAGCATTTCACAATGTTAAAATCTTTACAGAGGTCTGCTGACTAGTCAGTAGTGATCGTGCCCTATGGTGGCACCACTGAGGTACCTATATGTTCTAAATTAGGCTGCCAGATTTTTAGGAAAGTGTTATATCCCCTCCTAGGCCACCTTTTTAAGTGAATTGCAGCTGTTCATTTCTGCATCTCCTTCTTGATGGTAGTGGATCAAAGATGCAGTGTGCCAAATGGAAAGGGTCCTCTATACTTCTAAAATTAGAACACAAAATGTTACAGTACAGTTCAGGCCTTCAGTCCACAACATCATGCCAACCTATATAAACTGAATCCCTACCTCCAGCTATGATCCTCTATTTTTCTTACAATTAAGGATGAACTATACTGAAAAAATAATTTTAAAAGAGATACAAATTCTCCATCTTAGCCAAGTTTAGTGCTGGTTCCTTAATGTGAACATTCTCTTCTTGTGAACATAAGATATTGGAGCGGGAGTTGGCCATCTGGACGGTCAAGGTTGCTCATGACTAATCTTCAACCTTAGTGCCATCTCCCTATCCCTCCATTTCTGATGTCCAGTGCTGTCTGTAAGGAATTAATGTGTCTGCGTGAGTTTACCCCTGGTGCTCTGGCTTCTTTTTACCCTCCAAAATGTAAGGGGGTTGTCGGTTAATTTGGGTGTAATCGGCTTCTACCATGCTGTAAAAAAAAATTAAATATTAAAAATTATCTATTGATCTCTGTTTTGAATGAAAACAATGACAGTCTCCACATTCATTGGCAGTCTCCACATTCTCCCTGGATAGTCTCACCATCAGCGACATGATGTAAGTTTTATTTATCTCAGTTCTAATTAGCATACGCATTATTCTGTGAGAGCACTCACTGGTCCGAGACTCTTCTGCCAATGTCGGTCAAGCCTTTTAAGAAATGTTCTTATTTTGATGAGATCTCCTCTTGTTCTTAACATTGGAGAATATAGTCACAGCCAACTCAATTTCTCCTCATACAACTCTTAAACCCTGAAATTTGTTTAGTAAATCTTCACTGTAATCCTTCTATTGCAAGTACATCCTTCCTTGAAATTGAAAAAACCTGTTTTAAATCATCCATCATGTTTTGTTTCCTTAGATAGATATTGTTTAAATCAATCAACCAGGATCTAGCATCAAATATAAGGAATCCATAAATCTAATCAAAACTCTGAACTAAATGACTGCTTGTTTTACTAAGTAACAGGTAAAAGAACATACTTTCTCATATTTAGGTTAAAACACAAACATGCTGGAGAAACTCACCAGGTTCCACACTGCCTGTAAGAGGCAAAGATATATAACCATCGTTTTGGGCCTGAGCTCTTCATCAAGATATGGAAGGAACATACCTTCTTATATGATGGGAGAATTTTGCTATCATTACTTTTTAATTGCACCATCAAACATATTCCCCAATGCTAAGACAACAATTAGCTGTGTTGTTCAATGATTGAAACAATATGCAGGTACTTTCTGTCATTTTCAAATTTACTAATCTGCCCAATTCATTTTTGTCCAAATCATTTACATCTATGACGAACACTGATACTTGCAGAATACCACCAGGCACAGACCTCCAATCATAATAACATCTCACCCAGTACAGTACTTCCATTCCACACTTCACTGCCTCACAGACATATCTGTCCATGCATCATGTACCGCCAGGTTTAGGCCACACATAAATTGGACGACCAACACCTATATTCCGTTTCAGCAATCTCCAACCAAACAGCCTCAAATTCGGTCATCTCTAACCCCATTCTCTCACTTCCCCTAATCCCTCTGACTGCCTTCCTCTCGCTCCGAAACCCCTTCTCTTTCTTCCTCCTATCAGAGAGGATTTTTCTCAGCCCTAATCTCCCTCCCCCGTCATCTCATCTCTCTTCTCTGCTTCCCCATTCCACCTGTATCCACTTATCACCTGCCAGCATGTGCTCCTCTCCTTAGTGAAAGATTGGAGCATGCTGTTGTGCAGAGAGACTTGGACTGCTTGTGCATGAATCACAAGTGGTTGGTTTGCAGGTGCATTAAGAAGGCATTATGGGACATTGGTCTTAATTGCTGGAGGGATTGAATTTAAAGGCAGGGAGATTCTGTTGCAACTGTACAAGGTTCTAATGAAGCCGTATCTGGAGTACTGTGTGTAGTTCTGGTCTCCCTACTTGAGAAAGGATATATTGGCCTTGGTGTAGAGCAAGTTCACCAGGTTATTGTGGAGATAAGGAGGGGGTGGGGGGCTATCCTGTGAGGTGAGATTGTCACTTGCTGGAGTATAGCAGAAAAAAGGGGATCTTTTAGAAACATATACAATTATGAAAGGCCTAGATAAAATCAAAACAGGAAGTTGTTTCCACTAGTAGGTGAAAAAAAATGTCCCTTAAACAAGGGGACAGAGCCTCACGAGCAGGGGAGTAGATTTAAGACAGAAAAGAGGAGGAATAGCTCAGAGTAGTGATTGCATGGAATTCTTGGCTCAGGGAAGCAGGAGAGAGCTCCCTCGTTGAATATATTTAAGATACAGATGGATAGACATTTGGAAAATTAAGGGTAAAAGGTAAAGGGCAGGTAGATGGAGCTGAGTTGACAGCCAGATCAGCCATGATCTTATTGAACGGTGGAGCAGGCCTGACAGGCCTGGTGGCCAACTCCTGCTCCTATTCCTTGTGTTCTTACGCGGACAACATCCACTGTCCTACCTCCATCAATCATCATCTCCTTAAAAAGCATTATCTTTCGTAAGATACGAGCTTTCCCACACAAAGCTAGCCCCAATAGGTTTCTGCTGTTGCAGCACAGTTAGTGCACCGGTTAGGGTAATGCCGCTAACACAGCACCAGTGACTGGGGTTCAAATCTGGCGTTATCTTTAAGGAACTTTTACATTCTCCTTGTACAGTCTGCATGGGTTTCCTCCAAGCCTCTGGTTTCCTCTCACCCTTCAAAAATGTACAGGGGTTGTAAGCCAATTGGGTGTAATTGGGAATCGCGAACTCTTGGCCAGAAGGGTCTGTTACCGTGCTGTATGTCTAAGTTAAATAAAAAGTAAATCGAGAGCCTTTAAATCAGACATGATTTCTCAAATTCTTTGTCTTTCCCATGTCTGCATAATTTGCTTGTTGCTTCATTTTAGCAAGCCGTAACATCAGCATTGCAGTGAAAGATAAATTTGCAGGCTGAAATAGCATGGGTCTTAATGACAGGCCCAATTGGAAATGTATTATAATAATAATAAATTATTCTGTCAATAATAAAGCAGACATGGAGAAATATGTGGTGTACATTCAAAGCATTTTTGATTCAGGTTCACCCAAAGTTGAGCAAACAGAAGATCAGATCTTCCCTGCCAGACTTCAACACTGTGTTGACTGTGATTGTGGTCAAAGACTATGCAGATTTTCTTTTCACCGGGCTTAACAGTCTGTAGGATGACGGAAAGAAAGCCTTGGGACAAAGAGTTCAAAGCCACTTCTTTTATTAAAATTTAAATACAAATTCCAGATTTTAAAAAAATCACAGATGTGTAACAGGAAAATACAGTACCCGATTCTCTACCCAAGAGAACTGTGGAGACTCAGTCATGAAGCAGAGGGAAAATGGAGATACATTTACTTAATTGAATTGAGGGACATGGGGTTAGTACAGGAAAGTAACACTGAAATAAAAGATTCATGGTCTTAGTGAACGGTAGGGCAAGAAGGAAGAGCCAGGAGGCATATCCCTCCTTCTAGTTCTTATCTTCAGCATTGCCTTGAATTAGGTCAGGGAAACAACATTTTGAAGTCATGTTGAGTGTGCACAGCCACTGTTTACAACCATTCCCTGCATTTAAACTCTCTCCTTTCTTCCCTGTAAACCCACATCCCCTCAGCATTAATCTTCAGCTTGGTCAAAATGTCATCAATGGTACTCAGTGGCTGCCGAAGCCAGGGTGTGGGAAGCATTATAAAGCATTATCAATGAACGGTTACAGAAATTGGAAAAATGATCCATCAAATCCAGGATTTACTGTAACTGAATCCAAGGAAGCTGAGCCACAGAGGAAACACCGTAAGAATCACAGATTCTAATATTCAGCAATATCAATGCACTTCTCAAGTACAATGGGCTTAGCCTTCAAAGCAGTGGGCTCCCTGCAAGCCAGGCAAAGAGAGGCAACCATAATTAAATCACAATGTTTGATTTATCATATGCAAAACTATCTCACTCAGAGAGAACCATTACTGTCCAAGCTCTTGTTTAATGTAACAAAACCAATGCAATGCTCTATTATTAAATCCTAAAATTAATATGCAAAATAACAAGCAAGAAAATGAAATTTCATTTAACTGAAGATATTTCAAGCACAAGGTAATGTTTATGAAGGACAAATACTCAAATGAAACATGAAAATATGCAGACATTGTGATTGTAGAAAAACACAGAAATGCTGGAGGATCTTGGCAGGTCTCACAGTATCCTCAGGAGGTAAAGATATATAACCAACATTTCAGGCCTGAGCCCTTCCTCAAGGTAGGAGTAAAAAACAGGCAGGCATCTGAATGAAAAGGCTGGGGAGAAGAATGAGCAGATGAAGAAACAGTAGGGAGTACAGAAGGAGAGCAGTGAGAGAGCCTCACAGAACTCCCTGTGAAGAGGAAACCTCCAGGATAGGCATGCCTTGAAGAGATTGCGCAACTGAATGGAATGAAACATTAAAGCCTGCAGATGTTGTGAATGCTGTAAAAACACAGAAATGCTGGAGGAACTCAGCAGGTCTTTCACGAGAGGTAAAGAATTCAGAAAGCTGTCTCTTGGGCAAAGTGGAGTTCCCAGATGAAAATGGAAACAACAAAGGAGACCCATCTCAATGACATACCCTGCTACAACCCCAAATATACTGCAGTAAGAAAAGGCAAAGCTTCACTCCCAGATTAACTTAATGCCTTCTACCCCCAATTTGACCATAAGAACAAGGAAGAACCACCACAGGACAATCCCACGTCCCTTGATGATCCTCTCCTCTCCGCATCTGAGGATGACGTGGGTGCTGCCTTCAGAAGAATGAATCCAAGGAATGCATCCAGTCCAGATGGAGTACCCAGCCAAGAATTAAAAATCTATGTTGACCAACTTGCCAACATATTCACAAATATCTTCAACATTGAACTCTGGCAGGGCATGATACCCACCTGTTTCAGACAAACAAGAGCATGGTAACTTGCCTAAAGGACTATCGACCAGAGGCACTCACAATAACGATGATGAAGTGTTTTGAAAGGCTCGAGTTGAAGCATATCAGCTCCTGTCTGAGTAGTGACATGGATCCATTCCAATTAGCCCATTGCAGCAACAGGTCTACAGTGGGTGCCATCTCACTGGCTCTACACAAAGCCCTAGAACATCTGGGCAGCAGATGCTCTTTATCGACTACAGTTCGGCATTTTATGCCATCAGCAAACTCCAAGAACAGGGACTCAACAACCCACTGTATAAATGAATCCTGGATTTCCTTACTCCTGACCAGAATCAGTGAGGATTGGTAAGAACATCTCCACAATCTCCATCAGTATTGGAGCACTACAGGGCTATATTCTTAGACCTCCCCCCCCCCACCCCCACCGCTCTATTCGCTATTCACCTATGGCTGGGAACCTATAATTTTGCTGATGATCCCACAGTTGTGTTGCTTAAAAAAGGGGGGATGAGTCTTCATACAGGAGGGAGATTGAAAACCTGGCTGAATGGTGCACCAACAACAACCTTGCACTCAATGTCACCAAAACCAAGGATCTAATTGTTGACTTCAGGAAGGTAAAAATCTGAGGTGTACGATCCAGTGATCATTAGGGGATCAGGGTTGGAGGTGGTGTGCAAATTTACATTCTTGGGAGTCACTATCAAGGAGGATCTTTCCTGGACCCAGCACACTAATGGTATAGTGAAGAAAGCACATCAGTGCCTCTACTTCCTCGGGAATTTGCAGAGGTTTGGCATGACATCGAATCCCTGGCAAATTTCTACAGATGTGTGATGGTGTACTGACTGGCCTCATCACAGTCTGGTATTGGGACACTAATGCCCCTAAGCGTAAAGTGGACACAACCCAGGACATCACAGGATAGTGGGGAGAGTTTTGCCTGTGATATCCTGGGCTGTGTCTACTAACTTTCGGAGGGTGTATTGATGTTCCCCTACCAGACTATGATGCAGCCATGTCAACACACATCTTTGTAGAAATTTGCCAGGGTTACTGGTGTCGTACCAAACCTCCGCAATCTCCTAAGAAGTAGAGGTGCAAGTGTACTTTTTTCATGATGCCATTGGTGTGTTGGTTCCAGGAAAGATCTTCCAAGATAGTGACTTTCAAGACTCCCAGTGTTATTTTAATGAAGATTAAGCTTGCAGGATGTAGGATGGAGAAGTGTTTGGAAGATTTTCACTGCTTCACCTTGGCAAAATTGTTGGGAATTCAGAACCAAGTGTGTCAATGTTTTCTGTGAAGTTGAGGTTGTTCTCATGGATAGAGTTTGAGCAGATCAGTCAGGCTGATCAATGCACAAGTCAGATCCACGGCAGGAACCACATACATTCATCAGTTGGATTGGTTTGCATGGCTGCACAACTTAAACCAGCTCAAGTGTTCAACAAATTACATTAAAAAGAACAGTTCTATGTTTAATCAATGAGCTATTTGATCTTTTGATCAAAAGACAGTTTGATTTCTCGACAAATCTTAAGAATCACACACAGTGAGAGTGTTCAGTCTATTTTGAAGTTCATTTCTCTTTTTACTCCTTTGAAGAAGAAAGCTTGAATGTTCATTTCCTCAACATGGATGAGGATCAGTGAGAGAGTGGTGAGGAGTAAAATATTGGAAATGAATATCTCTTCAGAAATTCATGGTCCAATAACAGACAAGCTTATTTGTATGTACTATGTAATTAATGTGTACTCTGGAAAGTATACTGACTCTTTGCATCATGGTTTGAAAACTTCAGTGTCCTGGAACGGAGAAAGTTGAATGAAGTGACCAACCTAGCCAAGACCATCACTAGTATTGACCTCCATCCACTGGAGACATCTACGTGAGATGAACTAGCCCTTTTCACATTGGCTGACCAGGTTGAAAAGCCATTTTTGCTGTTCACTCTGGATCACGGTTAACTGGATCACTGTTAACCGGTTCTCTGCATCCTTTCACACTCAGCTCCAGGCATCCCAGGAGAGAAGGGCATCCATCCTTCACGAATTTGTCCCAGGATACTGCATGTCCCTTTCACACTAAGCTAACCGGCACGCAGGAGTCAAATTGCCCTGGTGGTGATGCACCCTCCTGAGGCGGTCCATCCCTGGGGTGATCTTATGTCTGCATGCTGATTCGTGATCATTCACAATGGCATGATAACTGTAGATTGGGAGTTAATTACCAGTGCCAGTGTGAATGGGGCTGTCTCAGGAAGTCAGCCAACATTATACAGTATCCCCATCACCTTGCTTACAGTCTTCTCTTGTTGCCACCTTCAAGCAGAAACTACAGAATTCTGACTTCTTTCGTCTCATGGAGCATTATTGATAATTCAATTTACAAAGTTCAAAGTTCTGATTCATGGTTAGACATGACATCGCACACATCCCCAAGATTCTTTTTCCTGCAGGCCATGCAAAATTTCGATTTAAGTTACATTATTATTGCTGGTATATCTACAACTGCAGCAAAGTAAGAAATATCATAGATCTATACATTGTACTTATGAGTACAAGATTTTATTGAAAATACAATGTATTAACTCAAAGATTCCAAATAAGGACATTAATTTCAGCCAATGAGAATTCATTCACAGACTGAATATGGAGATTCCGATGTGTATGTGTGTACAATGCATACACAGCACACACCATGTGTGTGTGTGTATACAATATGCATGAATCCCCAAAGGTGCAACAGGTAGTCAACAAAGCAAATGGGATGATAGCCTTCATTGATAGAGGGATTGAATTTAAGAGCAGAAAGGTTCTGCTGTCACTGTACTGGTGAGGTCACATGTAGAGTACTAGGTGCATTTTTACAGGACTGACCTTGGAGGTTCACCAGGTTGACTCTGGAAATGAGGGGGTTAGCCTATAAGGAGAAATGACTGTACCTACTGGAATTCAGAGGAATGGGAGTATTTTACACAAATGTTCAAAATTATGAAAGGAGTAGGAAAGATAAAGGCAAAAAAAAATTTTTCCACTAGTAGGTGAGACTAGAACTAAGGGACATAGTCTCAAAGATCTGAAGAGAAACTGCTTCTCCCAGAGAGTAGTGAATCTGTGGAATTCTCTGCCCGTGAAGCAGTAGAGGCTGCCTCGTTGAATATTGATGACAGATGGATTTACGAATAGTAGGGAAAATTAAGGGTCATGTGAACAGCCAAGTAAGTGGAGCTGAATCCATGACCAGATCAGCTGTGATCTTATTGAATGGTGGAGCAAGCTCGATGGGCCAGATGGCCAAATCTTGCTCCTACACATATGGTGTCTGACAAGGAACTTTATTGCCCAGGTAAAGAAATTTATTCCAAAATTAGAAGCATTGCTATGCTGAACCAGTCTGCAATGTGTGGATGCCTGTCAGCATATTTTGATTCACACCAAAGTGAGAGCTCTTATCAAGCTATTGTCAATTTAAGTGGCTGTTTATATTAATCCCTAAACATTCCTGACAGCAGGCATTCAAGTCACTGAGATATTACAATGGGAACTGCATGCAGCATGCTGAGATTAAAATATTTTACAATTGCCATAATTGTGACTTCTTCTTTGACTTGAACAAGTGTCTCAGCAGTCTAACACCAGCCATTGCTTAAAGATCTGCCAAAGCAGTGTCTTTGTGCTAGTGTTCGTATCTTGAAGTATTTGGCACGAGCTAATACGGAGAGAATTAAAAATAGTTCAATTTTCACACTTTATAAACTAGAGATAAAATCTGGCGTGTTAAATAGGTAGTCTACCATTCACAGGAGCCCTAATTTCTGGAGTGGAGTCATGTTTCTACCCAATATTTGAACTCTCACGACCTTGCAATGATCATCACCCACTCTCAGAACATTAATGTCAAGGCATATTTGCACGAATGCAGGAAGTAAGGAATTTCAAACAACTTATTTTTGCTAAGATCAAGTGTAGTATCTGTTCTTATCAGTTTAATATCTGAATTGTCCCTTATCTGGTGACATTTTGAGCAGAATGGTTAGCATGAGCAGTTAGCCCGATGCTGACTGCACCCCCAACCTGGGTTCCAATCCTGTGCTGTCTGTAAAGAGTTTGTACAATTCCCCCAGTTTCCTCTGGGTGCTCTGGTTTCCTCCCACCCTTCAAAACATATGGGTGTTAGGGCAGCATGGTCTCCTGAGCCAGAATGGCCTGATATTGTGATATTTGTCTAAATTTTAAATAAATTCCTTAAGCCAAAGAAGAGGGTGGTGGTCTTAAGTCCACTCAGAGCAGTTGAGATGAACTGTTATTGCAGCCTCAAAGAAAACTTGGATAAGTACACATGAGATGGGCCCTTAACCCTCTTCCTTCATTTGATAAGATCATGGATTAAACAAAACTTTAAAATGCTGGGACACTCTGCAGGGCAAGCAGAATCCATAGAGAGGAAAACAGAGTTAAATGTCAGGTTGAAGACTTTTAACTTTCTCTCTACAATTGTGGCCTTCACCCACATATTTCCCATGTTCCTCTCCTATAATCAACCCTTGGTCAATGTTTGCTGAATCCCAATTGTAGACTCCAGGAGGACCAGGAACGAGCACCCTCCACTACACATGAATAAGTAGGGAGGGTGGAAAGAGCAGAGAGCACCAAGTTCCTCAGAGTCCACTTAACAAGTGACCTATCCTAGACACACATCTCCTCACTTGTCAGGAATGCGCAACACTGACTGCACTTCCTGAGAAGACTGAAGCAGACAAGGCTACAGGCCACCAACCTGTCAACTTTCTACAGGAGTTCTATCAAGAGTGTCCTGGCCAGCTACATCACAGTGTGGTACAGATATTGTAGAGCATCAGATCGGAGTTCAATCCACAGGTCCATAAGGGAGTCAGAGGAGATCACTGGAGTCTCCCTCCCCATCATCGAAGCGATCTACCGGGATTTTTGTCTGAAGAGGGTGCTCAAATTCATGGAGGACCCCTTCCACCACATCTTTCAGCAGCTCTTGTCACGAAAGAGATACAGGAATATTAGAGCCAGCACCACCAGGCTGATAAACAGCTTCCCCCCCCCCGCCCCTCCCCCCCATGGGCAGTGAGACTAATGAATAACTGATGATCTGCTCATACAAACCCTTCAAAACTCAATTATTAATTTAACAATAATATTTATTTATCCTAATATTTGAATGTACGTCATGTACATATGTTTCATTTGTCTGTGTGTGTGTTTGCAGTGTATTGCATTGAGGACCAGAGAATGCTGCTTCATCGGGTTGTACCTGTACAATCAGATAAGATATAAACTTGAACTTGAAATTGCTTTTTTTTTGGTCACTTCACGAGATGCCTCTTTGAAGAGACATGGGGCAGGAGCTTCTCATTTTTCCTCCTTTAATTGTTTGCATTGCCTCTCCCATTAACACTCCCCCACTTTGCCACAGTCAACTCACTTTGATATGTCTGTCATCACCTTTTGTTTAAATTTATCAGTCTATATTCCAAATAAAATCTAGACTCATCTACAATGAACGACTGGTGAGCAAATTTAAGTTCTTGGGAGTCACTATCTTGGAGAATCTTTCCTGGACCCAGCACACTACTGGCATCATGAAGAAAACACGTCAGTGCCTCTACTTCCTCAGGAGTTTGTGGAAGTTTGGTATAAATATAGAACATGGAAGATAGAACACTACAGCACAGTTTAGGCCCTTCAGCACACGATGTTGTGCAGACCCATATATTCCTTAAATAAAAGTACTTAACCCACCCTACCACGTAACCCTCTATTTTCCTTTCATCATGTGCCTGCCTAAGAGTCCTTTAAATGACCCTAATGTTTCAGCCTCCACCACTGTCCCTGGCAAGGCATTCCAGACACCCACAACTCTCTGTGTAAAAAAAACTTGTCCTGATATCTCCCCTAAACTTCCCTCCCTTAACTTTGTACATATGTCCTCTAGTGTTTGCTATTCCTGCCCCGGGAAACAAGTGCTGGCTGTCCACCCTGTCTATGCATCTCATATTGTTGTAGACCTTTATCAAGTCTTCTCATGGCACGCAGGTTTGCTAGAGTTGTTGGGGAGGGTTTAAACTCGTTTGGCAGGGGGTGGGAATCAGAATGTGTGCAGAGATTAGGGGAGAAGGACAAAAGCATGATGCTATGGGATTTGAGTTGGGGAGGAAGGCCAGGCAGGGGACAAAACATAAATGTAGCCAGATAGAGGGAATGAAACGAGGAAAGTGTTCATTTTGCAGATAAGATTCCCAAAACTACCAACCAGTGAAGTACAAAACAGATGAATGACTGAAGAGTGAATGTTTATCCAATAATTATTTACCATGGTGGTTGTTAATATTTAAATCATGTGTGCTTGATCTGTTTGAACTTAATGAACAGATCAATAAGTTGACGTGCTTTTCTGCAAAGTACTTTCCTTCAATATCCCATTGAAATCTGCTACTGGATTGAGTACCATAGGCTTAAAATGCAGACATCTCTCAGCTTCTGGATATGGACTCCAACATGTCCCTTGCTGCAATAGAAAAAGTGTAACAGTAGACCCTTTTATGCCAGGCTTCCGCCTGGAGGCCGGCTATATGGACTGAAAGGCTGCTCCTGCGTTGCATTTATGTTGACTGGTGCCTCATAGCGCCCTCTAAAGCCGACGGAGGCGGTGCGACAGGTGCCGTAGCGCTGTCCGCTGACGCAGAAAGAGCCCTATAGTGGATCATGGTGGCTCAAGAGCAGGCAAGACAGATGATTGCGATGTTTGCAGCCAGTCTCAGAATCGAGGCAGAAATCCTGCACACCGTCATTGAGGCCATAAATATCATGAAAGACCACTCTTGCATCTCAGGCTGCCATATGATGTAATCAGCCTGCCTCTAACCAGGCGAGGCGGCGGAGTGCTGCGCTCTGCCGATTATCCTTCTCCGCGATCGGTGCCTTGGAGCCGGCCACAGCGCATTCAAGGAGTTAAGTCTCCCAATGTAAGTGTGGAGAATTTGCACCTTTACAGTTGGGCATTTTCACTGCATGTAAGGGCCCATTGATTTCAGTTCTGGAGGGATATGTTGACTGCAGTCTAAAGTGATCATTTACGATTGTAGAATGCAGGAATGGCTTAACGGAGTCAGGTAGATGGTATAGCTGTGAGGACCCGGGACTGTGCTAACTGATGATAGTTCCTTTTGCAATGAGACCGCAAAGCAGTTGCGAGAGATCCAAATGAAGTTCAGTCACTGGTTCACCCTCGTGTTGAGTGGACGTACTTCATTTCAGCATTCTCACTGCATGTGGAAAGAAGCTACTCTTCAGCCTGGTGGTCCTGGCTCGGATACCCCTGTGACTTATCCCTGACGGGAGGAGCTGAAAGATGCTGTGTGCTGGGTGGAAGGGGTCCTCAATGATTTTGCGCGCTCTCTTCAGACGACGATCCTGGTAGATCACGTTGATTGGTGGGGGGAGGGGAGGGGGAGGGGAGGGGGAGGGAGGCTCCAGTGATCCAATAGATCACAATAACCTCTGATGCTCCTGACTCCAGGAACTTTCTCTCCGCTGTCATCACCTGGCCAGCATCACTGCAGTGTTCCATACAGAAAACTCTCCATCTTGTTCTGAGTGCACATGGCAACTTAATTCCATGCACTTGAAGAACAGATTTAAGAGTGGGCTCTCTGGTCACATTCCCAATTAGTAGGGGTGCTGAAACAATGTTCCTGCTGCCTATTGAATGATGTAGGTGTCATACTGGTTCCAATAACTCTGCTGCATTAGTTACTTGAGCAGCAACAATGGAGCACTGCCCTGTCTGTCATCAGCACCTTTTGAATGGACTGCTGATGCTCATCTTATAGTCATACACATGTACAATGTATAGAAGCACTGATATTCTTGCCTGCTCTTAGTACACAGGTATGCATTAACAAGCAATCATTATAAATCACATGAGAGAAAAATAAAGATAATATGAAAGAATAAATATTCACAGTTGAAGTTGTGCAAAAAATGCAACATTAAAATAGTGCAGATTATGTTTGGTGGTCCTGGAGTCAAGTTCTGGTTAGTGTTGCACAGGGAGACAAGAGCCAACCATTCACAATACCCAACATGCATCGACACTCATGGTTAGCAGAAAATAGAAGCTTTATAGGCCAAACGAGAAGAGATATACAACGTTCTTCCAATTAAAATAAAAATCCCCAAAAGGAACAATCACAATTATTTCCTCAGGATGTCTGTTTAAAATGGTGAAAACTCACAGGTCCCTGAAACTAGGTTAGCAAGCTGACTCAGATCCCTGAGACAGTGAAAGAGCACTGATAAGAACGGCATTCGACTCTCCTGACTGATAGGCTGAAATTCATCTGCACTCATCTCATACCTAATAGATCAGGCATGAGAAATCACTACACTTAATGGGCCTGGTTTTTCCTGATCTGATGAGGTACTTCATTTTCCAAATGCAATCAACTCCTTGGACACTGGTGATCTGTTCACTGTGACATCAATTCCTTTGCGGTCCCTGGATTCAAGCCACATGACAAATGGACACTTGGTCATTTCTGTCTATCAGAAAAACTCGAGAAGTGCTTGACATGCACTGTTGGTAAACAAACGTTTATGGGTGCTCTGCACAAGATAATTCGCCAACAATATTTACAAAAATAATTATTTAAATATTAGCCCTGTGGTGTTATAGTGGAAGTGGTTAATTATGGATTTGAGTAACTTAATTAATAAATCACTCAATATATTAATTAATAAGAATGGAGTTTCCATTATATCTCAATACGCATGATAATCATAAAATCTAAAATTTATTGTCATAGACATGCAGAATGTACAGCTGCAAAGCCATTCTTGCAGTTTGTATAAATAATGTAAAAGAAGAATAGAAAATAAAGATAATATAGGAATATTGCAGTGGGCCGAGTGACCGCGTGGTTAAACGGGCCGAATCATCACCCCAGTCGGTTGATACAAGATGGCACGGGCCCCCCTTCCCTTCTCAGGAGAAGTCCGCGTTTGGCGACATGCGTTGCTTGGGAGATGTCGCCACTTCCTGGTTGTACATCACTGGGCAGGCAGTGACTCTACAATGTGCTGACGTCATTCTCTTAGACCAGCGTTCCCCAGACAGGAAGTGGGTCATCCCCTTAAAGCAGCGCGAGAGATCCAAATAAAGTTCAGTTACTGGTTCACTCTCGTGTTGAATGAACGTACTTCATTTCAGTAGCGCTGCTGTTAGCTGCCGCTACAATATGTTTTAAAAATCATGTTGTAACAGTAGGCACTGCAATGGATTTTGCTAGTGGATTGTCACATCAGTTTGAACAATAAAATATATTTGAATTATTTTTTCTGGTTTTGGTTATAATGAACATAAAGTTGGAGTCATTTACAACTGGCCACCATCATGTCAACCTTCTACAGGAGCTCTATCAAGAGCGTCCTGGTGGCTGCATGACAGTGTGGTATGGTTGCTGCAGAGAAATGGATCAGAGGTCAATCCACAGGAGCATAAGACCGGCAGAGGGGATCAATGGATTCTCCCTCACCCCCATCAACATGATCTCCAGGATTGTTGTCTGAAGAGGGTGCGGAAAATCATTGAGGACCTCTTCCACCCCACACTCAACATATTTCAGCTGCGGCCATCAGGAAAGAGATACAGGAATATCAGAGCTAGCACCACCAGGCTGAGGAACAGCTTCTTCCCACAGGCAGTGAGAATGAAGAACTTCCAAATGAACTGCTCACCCTAACCAATCTAGACTCTCATATTTATGGAACAGTATTTATTTATTTCCATATATATGAATACTAGTTCACACTATGTATTGTCTGTCTCTATGTGTGTTATATCTGGTTGTGTATCTGCGTGTTATGCATGGAGGACCGCAGAGCTCTGTTTCGTCAGATTGCAAACAGATGACAATAAACTTGACTTGACATGATGACTTGATTAAAGATCCTTGGCAATAAACCTTTTCTGATCTGGAAGTACTTCCAATTCCTCCCAACAGGCTGGAGGCCACTGAATATCAGCCAATGGCTCAGCTTGCCTGAATTTCTCAAGGATATGTAAAACAAAGAAAGCAGTGTATTTTTAAAATGGGAATACATTGAAAGGCATGGATGTTTGGAGGCATCTGAATGTCTTTATATATGACTCACTCAAAGATAACAAGCAATTAGGAAGGCAAATGTCATGTTGGACTTTATACGAAAAGATCTGAGTACCAGTGGTGTCTTGTTACAATTATAGAAGACCCTGGTGAGTCCACATCTGGAAAATTGTCACCCACTGAATGAATTATATACTTGCAACAGTGGGGGTACAAAGAAGATTAATTGCTGGTGTGGAGATGTTTTTCAAATGAGGACAAATTAAGCAAGGTGGTCCTGAAACTGCCATGGTTTAGAAGAATGAGAAATTATTTCATTGAAACATTAAAAATTGTGATGGATTTCAAAAGGTGGAAGGTGAACAAATTTAAATGCCTGGGAATCTCCATCTTGGAGGACCTTAGCAGGGCCCAGTACATGAATGTCATTATGAAGACAACACGTTAGGAGTTTGTGGAGGTTCAGTACTTTGACAAACTTCAGCAAATGTGTAATGGAAAGTGTGCTGACAGGCTGCATCATGGCTGGTATGAGGACACCAATTCCTCTCAGCTACAAGCAAAAGGTAGTGGACACAGCCCAGTACATCACAGGCAAAACTCTCCCCAATACTGAGAAAATCTACATAGAACACTGCCGTCAGAGAGCAGCAGCAATCATCAAGGATCCACTACACCCAGGGCATTCCCTGTTCTCACTGCTGCCAACAGGAAAGAAGAATATGTGTCGCAAGACTTATACAACAAAGTTCAGGAATAGTTGCTACCCCTCCACCATCAGATTCCTAAACAACAGACTCAATCAGAAACTCATTCAAAGACTCATACTTTGCACATTATTTATTATTGAATATTTATTTTCTGTATTGCACAATCAGTTTCTTTTTTTGTTTATAGTTCTCTCTTTTCCATATGTATCTTTTCTTGAAAACAGTTTTTGCACAAGCAATAAGTAGGAATTCTGCCGCCCCTGCAGGAAAAAGAATCTCAGGGTTGTATGTGATGTCATACATGTACTCTGACAATAAATCTGAACTGTACATTTTGATCCTTCCCTTAGTTGGGTTTTGAGAGCCAGGGGTCACAGAATCGAGATAAGATTGGCCATTCAGGACAGAGGCATCAGAAAGTAAGAACACAAGAAATATGAGCTGAAGTCGGCTATCTGGTCCATCAAGTCTGCTCCCCATTCAATAAGATCATGGCTGATATGGCTGTGGACTCAGCATCACTTATTCGCCTGTTCCCATGACCCGTAATTCCCCTACTGTTAAAGAATCTATCTGTGTCTTAAATACACTCTATGAGGCAGCCTCTACTGCTTCATTAGGCAGAATTTTCTACAGATTCATCACTCTTTGGAAGAAGTAATTATTCTTCATCCCCTTCCAAAATCTTATATCCCTAATCTTGAGGCTATGACTCCTTGTCCTAGTCTCTCCTACTAGTGGAAGCAATCTCCCTGCTTCTATCTCATTTATTCCTTTCATAACTTTATATATTTCCGTAAAACTCCCGCCCAAAGAAAAAGTAATTGGCATTGGGAATCTGATGTCACCATGGCTTCAGTCACAGACCAATAACAATCTGGGCTCCAGTTTGATCCCCTCTTTCCCTTCTCTTGTGGCTCACTCTCTTCACACTGGCCTCTCCTGCCAAAGCTACCCATCACTCAATCACCCCTCTCTTATCTGATCCCACATAAAATCACTTCCTAGTATTGTTCTGCATCTGACGAATGAGGTTTACGAGTTAAAGTTTGGGAGAATTCCCCAAAAGAAGCATTGGCACACTCGCAAATTATGTGAATGAGACCCAAGACAAAAGTTGGAAGGTCATTGGGTTCCACGATTCGATAATCCACCTGAAGATGGAGAAAGGCCAATTTCCTTCAGCAGTCAGGCATAATTAAACTGGGCAATGTCACAGATACCTTGTATCAAGCTGCTTCTCTTCACATCATGAAGAACGTTGTTTCATAATGAAAAGCATAATGAAAATTAAGAGATGAAGAGTCCGCCTGGTATTTTGAATGTTCTGACCCAGCATTGAAAATGGTTCCAAGGACAAAGATCGTGTTATATGGCGAGCTCTCCACTGGCTACCGTGACAGAGGTGCACCAAAGAAAAGGCACAAGGACTGCCTAAAGAAATCTCTTGGTGCCTGCCACATTGACCACCGCCAGTGGGCTGATATCGCCTCAAACCAAACATCTTGGCGTCTCACAGTTCGGCGGGCAGCAACCTCCTTTGAAGAAGACCGCAGAGCCCACCTCACCGACAAAAGACAAAGGAGGAAAAACCCAACACCCAACCCCAACCAACCAATTTTCCCCTGCAACCACTGCAACCGTGTCTGCCTGTCCCGCATCGGACTTGTCAGCCACAAATGAGCCTGCAGCTGACGTGGACATTTACCCCCTCCATAAATCTTCGTCCGCGAAGCCAAGCCAAAGAAAGATAAAGTACACTGTTTGACCTGCTGAGTTTCTCCAGCGTTGTGTTTTTACAGTACTTTAATTACATTATTAGCTTGATAAAACAAAATTAGGTGGTTCATATAATTTTTATTTATAATGTAAAATATTATAGAAAGGCTTTGGATTCATTTATCCACATCAATTTGGAAGTATAATACTGCAACTGGAATATTACAAACTATAACATTTTGAAAATTTAAATTAAGTAATGGTAAGTCTCAATGTATCCCATTGTGTTGAATAACATTGATTTTATGCATATCTTTAGCTAGGTAAAAACCTACATTTAAGGTTCCACCGAGTTCCTCCTGCAATTGGTTTTTGCTCAATAGTCCACCATCTGTGGTCTATTGGTTATAACAATTCTGCTTCAATTTCTCTTAATAACTTACTCATGGGATTGGTTGACTTGCTCATAATGTATCTCTAACCATCAGTTGAGAAGATAGAATGGTTCAGTCTCTTTTCTCCCACTTACCCAGTCTCTGAAATAACTTGCTTCCACTTGGATTCTGAGGTAGTTAGTGAGGCCCAGATCAAATCTGCAGTCTCTTCAGGGATTGTTTGATATGGCAATGGTTTTCCATTTTCATTTTGGATTTACAGCTTGTTCTTTTTTGTCTAAAAGAGGTGAGCTTAGACACGGGGTAAATGGAAACCACCTACCCAATTCCTCCATTTCTCTTCACTGCCACAATGATGTCGAGCTGGGCTGAGAGTTAAAGGGAGGCAGGCCAAAGGAAATGTCAATTGTCTGCAAACGTTCAGAGAAACTAGGAGAGCTCTCATTTGCATTAACATTTACTATTGCTGGAGATGGGAGAATTTCTCTCAAGTAAATAAAAATTTGAAACAAATGAAAGCTAAGTTATTGATGGTTCCAGAAAGAACAAATGGAGACAACTTCTTTTATATAGCATTCCCCATCTCTCTCTCTCCTCCTTAAATCTGGCCCTCACTTCAGAACAGAGGGCTTCATAAATTTTTTCATGTACTGTTAGAGAACCAATGGGGTTTGAATCTGGTGCTGTCTATAAGGAGTTTGTACTTTTTTCCCTGTGTCTGCGTGGATTTCCTCCAGGTGCTCAGATTTCCTCCCACCCTTCAAAAACATACTTGGTTTTAGGTCAATTGGATGTAATTGGGCTTGATGTTAAAGTGGCCTGTTACTGTGCTGTGTCTAAATTTAAATTTAAATTTAAATCCTAATCCCATTTTATTCACCCCAAGTAAGGCCAGGAGGGGTACTCTGCACTCCTGTCAGCTTGCTTTTGCTTTCCCTCTCCTGACAGTCACTCAACTACCTGTAGCTTTGGTGTGACTGTCTCCCTCTTATCCATGAACTCTTCCATCTCCCGTACAAGCTGAAGGCCATTGAGGCTGCAGCTCCACTTCACTAACTGCATCTGTAACTAAATGCACCTCAAGACAAAAAGAAAAAAAAAAATTACTTTGAACCGAGTTCATGGTAACACCATTGTTATTGTCACGAAGTTTAATTCTGGTCTTTGTTTAATACTCACTGGGAAATAATGAGATACGAAAATATTAAAAATGTTGGTCACTGTCTGAATAATACATATTTCAATAGCAAACAACAAAAAACTAATATGTTTTAGTTGATGAATTGTCAGATGAGCCATGGTGTGACTTTTCACTTTCCACGACTGAAAACTTTCCATGTGTGCAAGCTATTGCTCTAAACCATGTTATGGTCCATTCTGTTAACATAAACTTTGGCAGTTATTGTAGTCATATCGTTCAAAATACAGCTGTACTAATGGGTTGTCTTAAACACACACACACACACACACACACACACACACACACACACACACACACACACACACACACACACACACACACACACACACACACAATGTTTGTAATTTGTAATTTTTTTCAAATATATTGGCCACTCTAAGATCTTTCTTTACAAGATCACAACTCACAAAAATAGAAGCAGATTGAAAGAAAAGATTGCAAAATACAGAAAGGAATTTAAGTTGAAAGTTAATTTCTGTCCAGAAATATGAACAATTTGGCTGCATATCACATCACCTCAAACAAAATAACACTGGGAACTGTAAGAAAGTTATTTAAAACAGTTTTATCTCTTTTTCTATATCTTTCTTTGGCTTGGCTTCGCGGACGAAGATTTATGGAGGGGGTAAAAAGTCCACGTCAGCTGCAGGCTCGTTTGTGGCTGACCAGTCCGATGCGGGACAGGCAGACACGATTGCAGCGGTTGCAAGGGAAAATTGGTTGGTTGGGGTTGGGTGTTGGGTTTTTCCTCCTTTGCCTTTTGTCAGTGAGGTGGGCTCTGCGGTCTTCTTCAAAGGAGGCTGCTGCCCGCCAAACTGTGAGGCGCCAAGATGCACGGTTTGAGGCGTTATCAGCCCATTGGCGGTGGTCAATGTGGCAGGCACCAAGAGATTTCTTTAGGCAGTCCTTGTACCTTTTCTTTGGTGCACCTCTGTCACGGTGGCCAGTGGAGAGCTCGCCATATAATACGATCTTGGGAAGGCGATGGTCCTCCATTCTGGAGACGTGACCCATCCAGCGCAGCTGGATCTTCAGCAGCGTGGACTCGATGCTGTCGACCTCTGCCATCTCGAGTACCTCGACGTTAGGGGTGTGAGCGCTCCAATGGATGTTGAGGATGGAGCGGAGACAACGCTGGTGGAAACTGAGGTCCTCCATCAGCCAGCTCCCCACCATGACTACCAGCCCCCCCACATCTCCATCGGGCACACAAAACTCAAAACGGTCAACCAGTTTACCTATCTCGGCTGCACCATTTCATCAGATGCAAGGATCGACAATGAGATAGACAACAGACTCGCCAAGGCAAATAGCGCCTTTGGAAGACTACACAAAAGAGTCTGGAAAAACAACCAACTGAAAAACCTCACAAAGATAAGCGTATACAGAGCCGTTGTCATACCCACACTCCTGTTCGGCTCCGAATCATGGGTCCTCTACCGGCACCACCTACGGCTCCTAGAACGCTTCCACCAGCGTTGTCTCCGCTCCATCCTCAACATCCATTGGAGCGCTCACACCCCTTTTTCTATATACTGCTTGCAAATAAGACTGGTAACTATGCACACAGCTGAGGCAATAATTCTAATCAACCACCAGAAATCTTGTGAAGCCTTATGCTCCAAACCTTTATTGATTTCCTGCTAAGTACCTGAAGGGAAATCAATTTATAAATTATCACATTAGAAATATAAAAAATTTAATCATTGCTACCTTCCAAGAAGGAGCCCTGAATTGGTCTTAATCCATTTTTTCATGAATATTTGTGGCAAAGTAAAATGAATATTGCAACCTATCCCTCTCCTTACATCACCTGTAATGGAGTGTTTTCCAATGCTTCACTGGAGTTTCATTACAATATAATTTAATGCCATCTTGTAACTAATTTACACCATCCAATAGTGACAATGAGGAAATATTACTAAAATGAACTTTAATTCAGATTTTAAATATATTCTGACAAAAGATCTGTATCACTCAAAACCAAGTGAGATTGACTTCCAATAAAATCCAAAGGAAGGAGATACATGGTTCACAATGAAATCAAGGATTCTAACAAAGTATTTTTATTCATCAAGGGATAAGAATGATGTTGTGCTGTCCTATATAAACTTACTCAACATCAAAACCTTCCCTACCTCACATCCATAACCATGTATTTTTCTTGCATCCATGTGTTGCCTGTATTGTACCACCCACCTCCACCCCCACCCCGGCGATGCATTACAGGCACCCGCTACTCTCTGTGTAAAAATAAAATTACCTCTGACATCTCCCCTAAACTTTCCTCCCTCACCTTTAACAGATATCCTTTGCTATTTGCTAGTCTTCCTGGGAAAGAGGCATTGACAGTCCACTCTCCATATCTTGTAGACCTTTATTAAGTCACCTCTCATGCATCTTCACTCCAAAGCTAAAATCTCTAGCTTTCTTACCTTGCCTCATAAGACACTTTCTCCAATCCAGGCAATTTCCTGGTAAATCTCTTAAGCACCCTCTCAAAAGCATCCACATCCTTCTTGTAATGTGGTGACCAGAACTGAACACAATATTCCAGGTGTGGTCTAACCAGAGTTTCGTAGATTTACATTACCTCATGTCTCATGAACTTAATCCCTTCCCTAATGAAGCCCAGCATACCATAAGCCTTCTTAACTAGCCGATCAACCTGCGTGGAAACCTTGAGAGATCTATGGATTTGGACCCCAAGATCTCTTTCTGTTCTTCCACACTGCCATAAACCATGTAGTCTGCCTTCAAAATCAACCTTCCAAAATGCATCACTTCATACTTATCCAGATTGAACTCCATTTGCCATGTCTTCACCTAACATGCATCCTGTCTATATCCTGTTGTAACCTACGAAAACCTTCTGTACTATTTTCACCACCTCCAACCTTCGTGTCATCTGCAAACTTACTGACCCATTCTTCCACTTCTTCCTCCATATCTGTTATAAAAATCACAAAGAGCAAGGGTCGCAGAACAGATCCCTGCAGACCTCCACTAGTTACTGACCTCCAGGCACAAAATGTACCATCTACTCATACCCTCTGCTTTCTGCAGGGAAGCCAATTCTGAATCCACATAGCCAAGGTTTCATGGATCCCATGCCTCATGACTTTCTGAATGATTCTACTTTAGGGGACCTCGTCAAATGGCGTACTAAAATCCATACACATCACATCTACTTCCCTATACTCACCTATTTCTTTTGCCACTTCCTCAAAAAAACTAAATTAGGCTCTTGAGGCCCCTCACAAAGCCAGATTGACCATCTCTGAAAAGACTATGCTTCTCTAAATGCTCATACATCCTGACCCTAAGAATCCTCCCCAATAGTTTACCACCACTGAAGTAAGACTCACTTGTTTAGAATTCCCAGGATTCTCCCTATTACCTTTTTTTAAACAAGGAGACGACATTTGCCCTTCTCCAATCCTCCGGTACCTCCCCTGTGGCCAGGAAGGATGCAAATATCATTGCCAATGCCCCAGCAATCGCTCCCCTCACTTTCATAAGTAACTTGAGGTACATCTCATCCTATCCCGGGAACGGATTAATCCGAATGCTTTTAAGAAGTTTAGCACTTCATCTTTCTGCTCCAGCACAGAATCCCATCCTATCCTCACCTCACAGGTATCAATGGGTGTCTCTCTTTGGTGAACACTGAAGCAAAGTATTCATTTAGGACCTCTCCTACCTCCTCTGCCTCCAGGCACACGTTACCTCTTTCAGTGGCCCCACCTTCACTCTCATTATCCTTTTGTTCTTCACATATGCATAAAACTGCTTAGGGTTTCCCTATTCTATCCGCTAAGGCCTTCTCATGTCCCCTTCTAGCTCTCCTAAGTCCTTTCTTAAGTTCCATCCTGGCTACCATTTTATTACCATGATCACTTCCTGACATTTGATTCCTAATCTTTATGTTTACTTCCTTTTTACTTTTAACTAGCTACCTCACCTCTTGTCAACCATGGATAAATAGTTGAATGTATCTTAAATTACCCAAATAAACAAAGATAAACATTTTTTTAAAATAGTCTATATTCAGTGAACCTGATGAAGCAGGGTTTAAATTTTTGTCAGAAATCTGAGGGGGAAAGTTCTGTTTAAGGAGAGAATGTTGGCATCGTGATGCCAGAGGTGATGGTGGAATCAGACACAATCATTGTGTATAAAATGCATTTAGAAAATCACTTATAAAAGCAAATCGTAAAAGGGTATAGGATTGGTGGTGTTGGACAATAGTATGGCTGATCAGACCCGTGATATTAAGGATGTGCTACATTAAGGTGAGATCTGTGATTTGCTGTCCATTCAGAAATCTGGTGGCAGTGCGGGGAAAAGCTGTTTTTGTAACATTGGGTGTTTGTCTTCAGGCTCCTGTACCTCCTTCCTGATGGTAGTAGTATGAAGAGGGCTTGGCCTGGGTGCTCTTTACCTGCCCTGTTCATTGGCACTTCCATACCAGGCAGTGATGTTCTTCACGGTACACCTGTAGAAATTTATGATCATCTTTGATGACATACCAAATCTCCTCAAACAGTCTTCTTCATAATTGCATCAACATACTGGCCCCAGGAATATTGACACCCAAGAATTTGAAGTTCATTGACCCTCAATGAGGACTGGTTTGTATTCTCTTGGTTTTCCCTTCCTGAAGTCCACAATCAGTTGCAATGTTTCCATAAAGAACAAGTTGATGAATCACTGTTTTTTTTTGAATAGTTGACATCCCAATACCTGATATAGAATCTATTTTACATTCTATATTTAATGTACATTTATTAAAACAACATCATACGCAGAGAACTGGGGCCTTGGCAATGACTACTGACTACTGACAATCTCTAAGCATGAATAGCAGGGAAGCACTCAGCACTATTCCTTGGACAACCCTTGCAGAACTCCTTGCACTGAGGGCAATGGACAGACCACAAGGCAAACTCACTTGGACAGAAGGGTTTGATAAAATATTTTTTTGTTCAAATTTTTCTTCTCTAAAAATATCTCAGATTCAGAAAATAGCACCTGCTTTTGTAGACAGACCATATATCAGAAAATACATTAATCTGACACAGATGAGAGCTTTGGAACGTAAGGGTTCAATCAGGCAGATGCAGCATGGTTTTAGAAAGGGAAGATCTTGTTTGACAAACTTGTTAGGATTCTTTGAGAACATAATGGGTGCGGTGGATAGAGGGGAACAGGTTGATGTTGCATATTTGGATTTCCAGAAAGGGTTTGATAAGGTGCCGCACAAGAGACTGATCAGTAAGTTACAGGAAATTGGAGTCCGGGGAAGTATACTGGCCTGGATTGAAAATTGGTTGTCTGACAGGAGGCAGAGAGTCAGGATAAATGGGAGTTTTTCAGGTTGGTAAGTGGGGTGCCACAGGGGTCAGTGTTAGGCCCACAACTGTTCATCATTTACATTGATGACTTGGAGGAGGGGACAAAATGTGGTGTAGCCAAGTTTGCGGATGACACCAAATTGAGTGGAAGAGCAAATTGTAATGAGGATGTGGAGAGTCTGCAGAGGGATATAGTTAAGCTGGATGAGTGGGCAAAGGTCTGGCAGATGGAGTACAATGTTAGTAGGTGTGAGGTTATCCACTTTGGCAAGAAAATAAAAGAGCTGAATATTATTTAAAGGGTGAAAATCTACAGCATGCTGTTGTGCAGAGGGACTTGGGAGTGCTTGTGCATGAATCGCAAAACATTAGGTTGCAGGTGCAGCAGGTTATTAAAAAGGCAAATGGAATGTTGGCCTTCATCGCTAGAGATATTGAATTCAGGAGTAGGGAGGTAATGTTGCAACTGTATAAGGTACTGGTGAGACCGCACCTGGAGTACTGTGTCCAGTTCTGGTCTCCATATTTGAGGAAGGATATACTGGCTTTGTAAATGGTCCAGAGGAGGTTTACTAGGTTGATCCCTGGGATAAAGGTGTTGACTTACGATGAAAGATTAAATCGTCTAGGATTCGTCGAGTTCAGAAGAATGAGAGGAGATCTTATAGAAACATATAGGATTATGAAGGGTATGGATAGGATAGATGTAAGAAGGTTTTTTGAGCTGGCCGGGGAAACTAAAATGAGAGGACACAATCTCAAGATTCGAGGGAGTAGATTTAGGACAGAGATGAGGAAAAATAGTTTTTCCCAGAGAGTAGTGAATGTTTGGAATTCTCTAACCTGGGAAGTGGTTGAGGCTGCCTCATTAAACATATTTAAAATTCAGTTAGATAATTTTTTTACATGATAGAGGAATTAGGGGATATGGGGTGAAGGCAGGTAGGTGGAGTTAGGTCATAAATTAGATCAGCCATGATCGTATTGAATGGCGGAGCAGGCTCGATGGGCCATTTTTGGCCTACTCCTGTTCCTACTTCCTATGTTCCTATGTTTGTTGGAAGACAAGGGATCCCTCTGTGAAGTACTTAGTAGGCATACTTAATGGAAGTTTTTCTATTATTGGTGATGGCCCAATGGTTTGTACGTAGGAGCACAGAGGGAGAGGGAGTGATTGGCCCAGTTTTCTTGTGTTTTATCCATCCAATTAGTTTCTGATTTCCAGGTATTGCACTGCAGGAAAATGCCACTTCCTGTTGTACAAGTTGAGGATCCACAAGCAGCAGACAAATTGATCAGCAGATAGTGTTTCTTTCTCAGGTCAAATTCTTAGTTTCAGGAAAATAGACGCTGATATAGAACCAAAAGATGATGGAAGCTTTCAAAACATTCAACACAATCGAGGACACAGCATGCCACATTGATTATTACACCCCCACCCTCACCCACCACCAGCCCACAGTGCCAGCTAACACCCTGCAGTTACATGCCAGGGTTATTTTGACAACTTGCAAACCTGCAACATCTACTGCCTAGAATGACAAGAGTACAAGTTTGCTGTGTAGCACGTTGTCTGATACATAATTTTAAATTAACTTTATACTTCCCATTCTGACAATTTTTAAGTTATATCTAATTTCAGTTTGATTAGTTTTGAAAAGTTTTGGCATAATATCTGTCAAATGGCCTTCAGTTGCCTCAGTTGGTGCCTCAATTATTTCAGGTGTGTTTTGCAGGTAGGGCTTCTCCATCACACCTCTAGAGGCCATGTGAGGCTTCATCGTTGGAGCTCCAAACACCAGGTCACAAGATAGACACTCCTATCATCACTGAGTGAGAAAAAGGAGTGAATCACAAGTAGCTGAGCCAAGGCAAGGAAATTCCACTAAGTTGATGATCATTCCACCTCATACAGATGTTTGAAGGGTATACTTCCAGCTCAACCTAAGGCCACGCGTGTGAGACGTAGACTGTTTATTTCACGATATCTATCATTTCCTCATTATCTTGTACAGACTGTCGAAGAGACCTTAGCAACAGCCACCACTATTTGTAGATACCAAAATGTTGCTTTTTTTCATATTGGAGGTTTCGGAAATGGAACTGGAGTTATTGATAGATTGAACAGGAGTCTATGAGGCTGCATGAGCACTGGAATCCAGGGACACTCAGGGTCCTTGAAGGGACTCTCTGTTTCTCTTTCTCTTATTACTGGGGGCAGCCAGACAATGCTCAAGATTACTCTTTCCTTGCCTTTACAGCAGGTAAACATTGAAGTACATTGTGTATATTCCATTTTGTATAATTACATGCAATAAAAGGAACCTTTAAATCTCTGTGTGCTTCGATTTCATGCTTTTCACTTCAAATGGAACAAAACCAAGAAACCAAAGAAATTTAATTGTGTTCACCCACACCTCAGGGTTTGGCAGGTCGAATACATTATTGGCCAATGAGACGTCTTGCATTTTGGAAGAATTTTTAAAAAATGCTTAAATTTAATTTTTTTAAATTTAAATTTTCTATTTTAGTCATACTGCACAATTACAGGCCCTTTCAGCCCGTGCTACCCATTTACGATATACAAATCTGGTACATTTTGAAGGGTGGGAGGAAACTGGAGAACACAGAGGAAAATCGTGGGGAGAATAATACAAACTCCTTCCAAAAGCGTCAGATTCGAAGCCCAGTTGTTGGCGCTGTAACAGCGTTTTGCTAACCACTACACTAATTATGCCATAGATAGTAAATTTGGATTATTCTTTACATGGTGAAAAGTTGCAGCATACTGTTTGACTTAAAGGGCTTGTGCATGAATTGCAAAAGGCTAGTTTGCAGGTGCCATTGGTAATCAAAAAGGCAAATGAGATATTGGCCCTCATTGCCAGAGAAATTGAATTTACAAACAGGGAGGTTCTCTACAGGATACTAGTGAGTACTGCATTCAGTTCTGGTCTCTTGCTCACCAACACTCTGACTAAGCATAACAAAATTTTCAGACTCCAATCCCTTCAATTTATTTTCTTTCTTAACTATTTTTTAGACCTACTGACTAACTTTTTTTGATTCATGCACAAGATGTCATTGATCTCTTTAACCTTTAGTTTCTCTCCATTTAGACAATAATCACCTTTGATTCTTCTCAACAAAGTGCAGGTCTGGATTAATTATTAAGCAAAATAAGCACGTGCTGAGGGCACCAAGGGAAGGGGGAACCACATTTTTTTTCCCCAAAGCCAGATTTACCATTGTGCAGCTGAACTAGGACCCCACAAAAAGAGGCCCCCACAATAAATGAATAAAAAAAACATAAATATGCAGGTTATATTTAATATACTTCTGGGTTCTGAATTTTTAATCTATTATTTCACATTCAGCACTTATTTGAGTCTTAATGTCTTGTCAGTTAGTCAATGGAAGGGTCAAGGGGGAACCATTGTTTGGCTGTGCTTAGGGCATCACTTGGCGTTAATCTGGCCCTGCCAAAGTACATGACCTCATACTTCCCCACATTAAACTCCATGTGCCAGGTTTTTGCCCAATCACTCAACCTATCTGTATCCCATTGCAGAATCACACTGACGTCATCACAACAGGTTTAGCAGTTGATGTTGAAGCAGCTTGGAGACTTGGTGTGCAGTGGTGCACAATTCATCAAGGTGGCCATTGAAATAGAATGCTTTAGCCTGGATGATTGAGTTTCCTGTGTGTTATCAGTGTTGGACTCATCCAAGCACATGAAATTGATTTCATCTCCATTTTAATCATCAAAATGCTTTGGGCAATCGGGAGATGATTATACCACAAATTATACTTGCTCTTTTAACCCTAGTGCCATAGAGCTACACAGTACAGAAAATCAATTTTTCCATTCTGGCCAAGCTGTCCATCTGAGCTAGTCCCATTTGCCTGTATTTGGCCCATATGTCTCCAGAACTTTCCTATCAATGTACCTATTGAAATATCTACCACACCTCTACCACTGGCAGCTCATTGCACAAACTGGACTGGAATACTCTGAACTTGCTTGACCCTAGATTTATAAGAACATAAGAAATAGGAGTAGGACTTCTGGCCCATCAAGCCTGCTCCACCATTCAATGAGATCATGATTATAGGCTCATCTCCACCTACCTGTCTTTTAGCCACGTCCCTTAATTCTTTGGACTCTTATGTCCCAGTTTCTTGAGACTACCAACAATTGCATATATTCTGTGTCCCGATTTTCCAGGACTGGTTTTATACCCCACTACCACCTAGTTTGTACTGTAAAAGTTTACCTATGGACCCAGTCTGGAGTATATATTATGAAAGGTTAAAAATGGCCAGAGTTCAAAAAGATAATTCCCCCACAACATAAAAATCTCTCCAAGCTTGCCTTGAACATATTTACTGAGGTAGTCTCTCCTGCTTTAATGGGCAATGAATTCCATAGATTCACCACCCTCTGGGAAAAGCAGTTCCTCCTCATCACCATCCTAAATATACAACTCTGATTTTATGTACTCTAGTTCTAGTCTCCCCCACTAAGGGAAACATCTTACCTATCTCTATAAATTTCTATAAGATCTCCTCTCATTCTCTAAATCCCAGTGAGTACAGGCCCAGATAACTCAATCTCTCCTCATAGGCTAACACCCTCATCTCTGAAATCAACCTGGTAAACTTCTTCTGCAGTACCTCCAATACCAGTACATTCTTCCTCAAGTAAGACCAGAACTGCATGCAATACTTCAGATGCAGCTTCACCAGAACCTTGAAAAGTTGTAGTAGAACTTCTCTGCTTTTAAAATCTGAGAATTTTTGCTTCTTTTGCACTTGTTTTTTATACCCTCTACTCTTACTTTTCTCTTTTTTAACTGTCGCTTTTACTTTATTTACACTTTTCTCTTTTACTTTATCCATCCCTCTTCAATCTGTTGAACCCCCCCCCTCCCCCAACTACTATTTAATTTAAAGCCCTGTCCACAGTCCTAGTTATGCGATTCACCAGCTAGGTGGTAAGATTCAAAGTCATGGGCCAGGAATCGGGCTGCTAGTCCAATAACAATCCCATTGCACAATAATGTGAGCAAGCTTCTGTAAGCTTTCCGGTCTAGCAGTGTCTTGGCCTGGAGCTAAAAAGGACCTGTCCCACTTGGCCAGTGGTGTTTTAGTCTCTCACACAGTAATGTGCTTCTTCCTGTCGAATGTTCCAACATCAGCCAGGCAACACACAAACCTGTCTCTTCAGCTGAATAATTTAATCATCATTTCCTGGCAAGGGTAGCACCGGTCTTGGCAAAAAACAAACTTATTTCAGGGAATTTATTGGCAAAATGGGTCATGTTGAACATTTCTCTGAGGAAAATTCCATTGTATTGAAGGAAAACACAATTAGTTTTCTTGATGTTTGTGTAAAAAAAGTTGATAAATTGAAAGTGGCAATAAGAGGATTTCACTGCGTTAAAAATCATTTGCATTGACCAAGTTATAAACATAGACAAAATTTTAATGCAACACACAGGAGTGCAAGATCAGTAAGAGATTAACCTTTAGCAAAGAAAAGTTAAAAGTTTTTCTTATAATGAATAATATCAACCAATAGTGAGAATTTAACCATGGTGAGTAAAGAGCAAATGAATATTGATTTTGAGAATCCCAAAATGTTTTAAAAGTTAGTGGAGGCATCAAATCTTTGATCCAGTTACCCTGATGAACAATGCTGATTCCTCCAGCCAAACACCACAATCTAATTCTGAGCTCCACTCATTGATGACAAACAGTACTGATGGCAGACATAAGCCATTGCTTAACAAGCTGGAAGATTCAGAGACTTTGCACGGAGGATGAATTTGAAAGTTAGCTCTCTTGAACTCGTATCTCTGACTAGCACTAGGTTTTGGCCATGCTACATTAGTACTTTCGATCAAGTGGTAAATTCTGAAAAGGGGTGATGCGCTGATTTTGCTCAAATAGATATGAAAAAAAAATCAGAAAATTTGTGAAATATTGAGAAGACCCAGAAAATAAGGGAAATAAAGAGCAGACCCACCAAATCAGAATGAGAGATGTATAAAAGGCTCACAAGAAGATTATATCTCCAAGCCCACACATTTTAGGATTAGTAATGGTTTTTACATTCGCTTGTAGGTTTTAGGATACAGTTGGGGAGTTTGCCTACTGTGAAGGGACATGAATCCCAAGATATTAGTCCTAGCACATACCAATAGTATACATTCACATATACACAAGCATGCATGCCACTGACTACAATTAGCATTGGATCTGTCACTAGCAAGGGATGATCCCCTTGCACTGTTTTTCACTGTTCTCTCTGTACCCTGCATTATTTGACAGAACACTAATGCTTATACTGTTGTCTTATTGCTTATTTTTGCACGGACTAAAACACAAAAAGTCTGCCGAAGCTGAGATTATAATCAAAACAAAGAAATGCTGGAGGAACTCTGCGTTCCTCAAGGCTCAGGCCCAAAACATCAGTAATATATCTTTGCCACCTATGAACGCTGTGAGACCAGTTGAGTTCCTCCAGACTTTCTGTGTTTTAACTCTTATTTTTGCATGACCTGCTGTACGAATGGTTTGCCTGAAAGCATGCAAAATGAAGCTTTTTATAAGATTTCAGTGCATGTTCCATTAATCAATTCAATAATAAATATTTATTGTTAAACATTCTCCTGTGTGTCTTCACCATTAGAAGTTTCCATTGCCAATAGGCACCCTCAAAAGCATATTTTCTGGATGTGTTGCATCAGAAGAAGCTACCAAAGGTGGTGAATGTAACTTAAAACATCATGCAAACTTCCCTCCTCTCCATGGACCCCAACTATATCTCCCGGTGCCTATGAAAGGCAGCCAACATTCTGAACAACCTGGACAGATACTCTTCTCTCTCCTTCTATCAGGAAGAAGGCTCAAGAGTGTGAAATTGTGTACCAACAGGCTTAAATACATTTTCCTTTCCCACAGCCATCAGGCTCCTGAATGAACCCTACAGCAGTGCTCTCATGCTGCCCTTACTTGATAGTAATTGATATTTTCTTTCATTATAACTCTATACTTTAACTAGCCCTTCTACTTCATATGCTTGCACGTATGCATGTTAAAGTTAATCTTGTTTGTAGAAGAACCCTTCTCACTGAACCAAGCCCAACGTGACAAATAAGTGTAAATTCTCTCCAGAGCAATCAGTCTTCAACTTCTTGTGGTGAGCTATATTCCCACTTCAAGTTCACCCACTTACAAACTGCTGTGAGAGTGATCCTCAGTCTGAGGAAGGATCTCATTAGGTTACCTGCAAGAGATTGTTCCTGAGGACATTTATGTTGATTTTGGACATGGCTTTTGCAATCTGGCAGCATCAACTCAAACTGTCCACTCACTCTCCGACTCACAAATCATTTTCTGGAGAAAAGTCCAAACATTTTGGTACAACTTTTCTTTGAAACCATTGGATTTGTTTCTGTACAAGATACGGGAAGTAAAACCATTGACAATGCAAATGTACCCTCCTCTCAAGCCACACAATGAAGTTATGAACATTATTTCTCTCTCCATTTTTAATAAATATAGCTGCTCAATAAGGAAACAAAATGGGTTGGAACAACTATCACTATTTCTATGGGAATTGTTCACTAATATATAAAAGAACAATGAAACAAATAGTCATGCAGACAAATTGTGATGTACATTCATATTTGATGATAACTGCCTCAAGGGAGTTGTATCTGAATTTTTCTTTCTATATAACTAAAGATTAGGTCTATTGGAAGTGGAGGAAAGAGAAGTGGAAGCGACTTGCCTGGAGGTGGAGAAATTAATGTTTCAAGGAGAATAATCATCAGTGCCATGTTACTCACGAACTTTGTAAAAGGGAATGAATTTGAAATAAAGAAAAAAAAGATTCCATTCTTCTGTCATGAAATGTATGCATTATAACATCTAACTTTATTTTGATTAGAGTTTATTCCACCATGAAATATCTGAGTTGAATATTTATTGTTTGATCATCCACTGTTTGAAAAATCGCTTCACTTGACAGAAAATTCTGGGAACACACAACATGTTGGGCAGCATTAGTGGAAAGAGAAACAGAGAGAAGGTTTCAGATTGGAAAAATGTTAAAAAAAAAGGAAAATGGGCTTCCCAGTCACCCGGCCAGGATCACTTCCCAGTCACCTTGGTCACCGTGGACAAGTTTGTCCAAAGAGCCTGCTTCCATGAGTAAAACTCCATGGCTTATTAAGTAAAACATGAAAATCTGCAGATGCTGTGATTCACACAGTAAATTCTGGAAGAACTCAACAGGTCTTGCAGCATCCATAGGAGACAAAGATATATCACCAATATTCCGGGCCTGAGTCCTTCTTCAAGGTATAAGCAAAAAGCAGGCAGTCATCTGAATAAAGACTGGGAGAGAAAAGGGGAAGAATGGGAGGGGGAGGAGTCCAGACCAACAGACAAAAATAAGGTCGTTATTGGATACGATGAGAGGAAATGTGAGAGTTGATTTTGAATCTGTGAAAGGAAACAGAGAGAAAACTGTGGATAGAGAGAATTAGAGGAAAGGAGACAGGGGAATGAAGATTGGGAGTTGTGGTTTTAACAGAAACTGGAGAAGTCAATGTTAATGTCATCTGGTTGGAGAGTGCCCAGATGGAAGATGAGCTGTTGTTCCTCCAATTTGCGGGTGGTTTCAGTCTGTCAGAGCATGGACAGACATCCCAGCATGGGAATGAAACTGGGAATTGAAATGTGTGACCACTGGGAGATCCACTCTATTGCAGCAAACAGACCCAAGGTGGTCAATGAAGCGATGTCCCAGTCTGCATCCAGTCTCTCCAACATAGAGGAGACCACAACAGGAGCACCAGATGCAGTATTTTTCAGATGCTTTATTCAGATGAGCCCTGCAGATTCACAAATGGTGGTCAGGGAGGAGGTGTGAGCACAGGTGGAGAATCTCCTGTGGTCGCTGGGAATAGATACCAAGGGGACAATTGGTGGCAAGAGAGGGGTGGATGAGTGAGTCATTGAAGGCATTTACTTCTCGAGCCACTACTTAATGTTTGAAGCTCATTCATCCAATATTCTCCAATCTTACATTAATGGTTCAATTTGAATTTCCTTCTTGCTCTCAGATTCTGTAAAATCTCCTACGCACCATCAGCTTTATAGGCTCCAAACATCATGAACTTTTCCTCTTCACCAAATGATGTTGTATATTTTTAGTGTTTCAAAGTTTCTCCTCTAACATGTCTTTTCTGCATTTATTTTATGCTTTCATTCTATTTTTTGTTAAATTTAGACATACAGTATGGTAACAAGCTCTTTGTCCAAGTACCCCAATTAATCTTCAGCCCGCATATGTTTTGAAGGGAGGGAGAAAACTGGAGGCTCCAGGAATATCCACACAGACACAAGGAGAATATTCAAATTCCTTACAGATAGCGCTGGATTTGAACTTGGATTGCCAATGTTGGCACTGTAAGAGCATGACACAGTTAGATTAACTGTGTTGCTCTGTATCAGTGGTTCCCAACCTGTTTTATGCCCCGCACCCCTAAAAAAATTTAATATGTTCTCGCACCCCTTAAAGTAATAATTTATTTAAGAATAAAGGAGAAGGTGACCAAAACAAATTTGTATAACCAATTTTTAATAATATATAAACAAAAATGAAACATATGGAAAAGAAAAAATATTACAACAAATTAAAAGTTGCATAAACCCTACAAAAAAATTAAATTTTCATCCATTTTAAATGTCCCGATTTTTAAAAAGTTATAGGGCGATGCCATTTAAAAGGAAACAGCACATCGAAATGCGCTAGAATTCATTCTATTGAATAGAGAAAAAAGAGACATCCCCATTTTTAAATTGGACTTTTAAAAAAATCGATACTTTCATCTTGAATATATAGGACAGTACCCTTAATATAAACAAAAAAACTGAAATGTTATCTCGCACCCCCAAGGAGTGCAAGCACCACTGATTGGGAAACCCTGCTCTATTTATACTGCCCCAGCCAAGTTCAACCACCTCTGAATGGAAGGCAGATTACCTGCCTATATTATCACTTGCATTCCTGCTTGAACAGTCGAAGTTTCTTCAGGGAATTGGAAACTCTTCTTCCTACAAATCCCACAGATTGAATCAGTAATGCTGTGATCACTAGAAAATGCTGATCTTGTGTTGCGTGCCTCTGGCATTGCAGAATTGCATATTATTGAGATGGATGATTGGGAAAACGTCCTGCAAAGTCGGATTCCATTTAAGGAGATGGCTGGTGATGCATCAGATAGTTGGAGAAGCTTTGTTTATAGATTATAATAACTGGAATAAGTTTTCACTAATTGTAGGGGACAATATAGACAGTGGTCAATTATTTCCCTCTGTGGATGACTTTCTTTCCAATCAGCACATAGAATATTAAATATGTTTTTTTGCATTGCAGCAAGCCAAGAGTTTCTGTGATTTATGGCAATAATTCTGTTTTTATTTGTTGAGTGCATCAATCTATCTTGTGACCAGCGATGATTCCAAGACAGAATGTATGTATTTTATGCAGAAAATAAATGATCCATATTCAGCAAAGTTAAAATGTTTGCCTGCATTAGGATTATTTATTTTGAATAGCAACATTTTTGTAATTAGACCATAACATTATATTTGAATTTATATTGTTTACAGTTATCAATCAAATCTTGTCATTTTAGCTGCATCAGTCTCTCCCTCAAATGAGCACTCAATACAGCTTTCATTTAAAAAATCAAATTGGTATTTTATCCATTTTATAGATATGTTAATGTTCATTGCACTGAGTGAGCTCATTGGAGCATTGAATGAAAAGTTCATTTTTGAGGGAACCTGATACAGTAAAATCCCTGTATTCTGGAGTTCAAGCAACTGATAACCCAAGCAACCGGCAAAAAAAATAAAAATTAAAAATATAAATAACAATTAAAATAAATAAGAAATCAATCAAAATTTAAATAAAAGTTGAAAATTATAAATGTTCTCTGAAGCAACACACAATCCCTCGGTGAAGACAGGAGCAAACATTCAGCCAGCGGAGCACCCAAATTGTGCCTTGCCCACAGCAGCTGTTTGAATAAAGTTTAATTAAAATTGTGCTTGAATAAAATGGCGTCGCTCAGCATGAAAAGTCAGCTGTTGTCCCTCGCTGTTGGGGCAACTCTCCCAAAGAGTCTTTATCTTGATTAGTACTGTATTAAGTATATAAATAAGGCTTTGATCTGTAAACTTGAGGGAGGGGCGATTAATTGGGATGGCGCCATGGTTAGCGCAATGCTGTTACAGTGCCAGTGATCAGGGTTCAAATTTAAATTTTCTAAGTTATGGGTATTACAGGTACACAATCCTTTATCCGGACTCTACAATCCAGAAAGCTCCAAAATCCAGCAAGTGGGGAGAGAGACAGCCGCGCGACTGAAAGGGGGTGGGGGTGGATATGGCAGCACAATTCGGTTGGGCTTAAATCTGGCTTTCTGAAATCCAAAACACACTGTCCCCCAAGATTTCCAGATAAGGGATTGTGTACCTGTATCTGATTAAAGTGAATTTTACATAATTGAAGACTACAATACTGATTATTTTTATAAATTACTTTAAATTTTGCACTGTCTCTGGTCTTTTAAACTATTTATTCTTAATACAGACCGAGCTGACCAAATATGATTGGAAATGGAGAAATTTTACAACTGTAGTTAACATATTTTAAGTAATGTGGGTGTTGAAAAATATAGAGTGCCAGGTTTATTGCTTAAATTGCAAAAAGGAGTACAGTTGGTTGAAGCATCAAGTTCAAGTTTATTATCATCTGACTGCACAAGTGCAATTAATAGCATTCTCCGGTCCTCAGTGTAAAATGTGCAGATAATCAGACATAATACACGTACAGACAAACAATACAAATATAGGACAATAGACATAAATAAATATTCTTTAGTAAATAGTAGTCTCAGATGGTAAAGGTTCCATGGTTGTCATGTAATACTATATTTAGAATGTAACAATGTCTACTTAAGGAAGCCAAGATTTGCCGCTTTGTCAAGCGTTCCTCACAGAAATGAGCCCCAGCGAGGAACAAACTCGCAACCCCTGGTTTACAAGACCAGTGCTCTAAGCAGCGAGCTATCAGAACCTCTAGGTTAGTGTGAGCAGTTCCTTTAATTACTCAGTATTCTCATTGGTCCATGAGAAGAAGCTTGTTTCTCAATCTGATGGTGCTGGCTCTGGTATTCGTGGATCTCTTTCCCAATGGGAGAAGCTGGAAGATACGGTGAGCGGCGTGGTAGGGGTCCACAACCATTTTGAGCACCCTCTACAGACAATGATCCTAGTAGATCACAATGACAGTGAGGAGGAAGATCCCAGTGATCCTCTCCACCTGATCACATGTTTAAAAAATGATGCTTCAAGTCAAGAGCTTTTGTTGTCCTGGTCTGGAAAGTTCAGGTGAAGGTAATGATTGTGGGGGTGGGAGGGAGGAGGAGAAGAGAGGTGGATTAGCCAGGATATCGAGCAGTTGGGGGGAGGGTGGAGGAAATTTGGTCATGCCATTGCCAGGGTGAACGGTAGGATATATTCTGGGAGCAGAGACAGCGCCACCATTATGCCAACTAGGCAGCCACCTAGGGCACAGACCTCAGATAGGTGGGCTGTTGAAGAGAGATTCCAACAGCTCCAGCAAGTCTGTGTCATGAATGACATGGTTCTGATGTTATGGACCCTGGACAATTTTATTTTCAACCAGGGACAGGATAGAACCTATGGTGGGAGAGAGAGGATCATGTACTGTTGTGAAGTGCTGAAGCAGCGCTGCTGTCAGAAGCGCAAGAGCCACTCACTGGAAGCCAGTGGGCTCTCAGAGTGTGTGCCTGTTAGTGGTCAGCCTCTCTGCACCAATCTGGAGAGCTGAAGGCACGTGCTGTGCAGATGAAGAGCCCATCGCGCTGAGATTTGAACAGGTTAGTTGGAGGAAAGTCAGTCAGACAGTCCAGTCTGTGTGTGCGTGCTCACCTAGCAACTTCAGTAAACAAGAGGCTGCGTTGGTTCGGGCACAGGTGCTAGCACAGCCTGTCAGTGTGCTCACTCAGTAGTTTCAATGGGAGAAAGACCGAGTTACTTTGTCCACAGGTGCCAGCACTGTTGTCCTGACAGCAGTTTGCACCACTCTAATATGGAGAGAGAGTCTGACCGACCTAGACTTCTACAGTTCCCTCTCAAGATGAGGACTTTGTGTGACAGGAGTCACTTGACAACCCAAGACAGGGTGTTTAGAGGGGAAGACTTGTGTGACAGAAGGTCATGTGTTAACCCTAAGGTGGGCTTGGGAGGCATGAACCTTGTGTAGTGACTAGGAGGTCACCGGGTGAAAATTCCCATGTGAAGAAATCCAAGCTGGTCGTTGCCACATTTGAAACTCAGGAAAGTCCTAAGTCTACAGTGATCATGGCCATCTGTCTCCACATCCAACTAAAATATCAGTGGGCAACCAAATTAAGAATCCCAAGCCTGGAATCCAGACTCTGGGAGCTGTTCCTTTTTGACTGACGGACTTGACGTAGCTGACTTGAGGTTTTCTTTTGGGGCTTGAACTGTATGGGCTTTTCCCCAATATGCACATGATAAATAGGTTCGTATATAGTTGCCATAAAGGCTCATTGTTCGGGTGGTAATTTTATTGAGTTAATTGTTAATAAATTTTGAGTTGAACTTGACCCATCTGTTTATGCATCTCTCAATTGCTGCTGGTGAGGCAGAACATAAATTGGGGATTCATGTCTGGGAAGCTTATTTGTGTACTATTGGAAGAGCACTGAACTTGAAGCTTAGTAATCAATTAAATTTTGATTGATTGGTTACATTCCTCTATCAAGCTAATTAAGAGGCTTGTTTGTGTGGAAAAATAAGCAACAATGGATGTGAAGAAATTTATAGTCACCCTCTCTGGAAGAGTTGCGGAGGGCTCGGAGACACAAATTGGTGGCTATTGCCCAAAAATTAGAAATTGCTTCAGCAAAACCACCAATAAAAAGAGGTGGAAATTAGAAGAAAGATGGCAAAGTATTACATAGCAGAAGAACAATTTTAAGAATATGCGTTAAAACATTTTCCCCAAGAGTCAAACTTCTGGGCAAATATAGTTGGAACGGAAGAGATTGGATATGGAAATAGGACTTAAGAAATTAGAAATAGAAGCAGGAGTAACTGGGAGACAAAAGAGATTAGAAATAGAAGCAGAGGAGAGAACTAGACTATAGAATGGAGAAGGAGAGAAGCAACACCGCAGACCCATCCCCAGGTCTTGGCGGAGGGCTTATTGCTAGCAGAGAAATCAGACTGGGTCCATCATTTGATGAAGCCGGAATAAACAAGTATTTCCAGCATTTTGAAAAGGTAGCTGTGAATTTGAACTGGCCAAAAGGTCAGTGGTCTCTTATACTGCAGGGGAAAAGCTCAACAGGCTTATTCTGCCCTTACAATTGGCACAAGCTGAGAATTATGTGTAAGAGAGACCATCCTTCAGGCCCATGAACTAGTCCCAGAGGTCTACCGACAAAAGTTCAGGAACTTAAGGAAATCCCCAAATGAATCATACACAGATTGTGCTTTAACCAATGTTGTACTTCCAGGAATGTAAATAATGATTATGATCGGTTCTGGGAATAAATAATAATAATAGAAGAAATTAAGAGATGTGTCCCTGATGACACATTTTGAGTTAAACTCAACCTATCAGTTTATGCGTCTAACACTAACATGCTATAAGCACATGTGTTAGTCTGGTAAAGCAGGGGGAGGCAGTGATATAGCACATGTCGAACGTCACATCCCTGCTCAGCTCAGTCAACACCACCTGCCCCCACACACTCAACTCGGTCTAGGGAGCAAAATAGTCTGACCCCAGCCCTGTCTGGGAGGCAGGATAGGATATTGATTGATAGCTAAGAATGAAGACCAGCAGACTGATTGTGGTTGGAAAAGATACCCAAGTGCATGATATGAAATTTCAATGTACAAATCTCTGAAATGGAGGGAAATCTTCTTTTCCTCTCGTGATGTTTGCTCCACTCAGTGTTTGATGCACTGCTAGGTTGCCCTCCGAAGTTGGGGAGACCACAATTGTACACAGGTTTGTTCAGCCAGTTCAAGGAAGAATGTAAAAACAATGCTAGAGAAATTCAACAGTCAAGAAGTGTATTTATATAGCAAAGATACATAACCAATGTTCACCAAGGTATGGACAAAATGGTCCAGCCCAAAATGCTGGATACGTATCTTTATCTTTGCAACATAAAGGGCACTGTTTGACCTGCCGACTTTCTCTGGCATTGTGTTTTTACTTCAACTACCATGTTTTCAGACTTCTGAATTTTACTTCTAAGGATGTGATTGGCTGGAAAGGGTGCAGAAAAAAATTCACAAGGATCTTGGAAGGACCGGCAGCTGTGACTTCTCTCCCTGAGTAATTCCTAATTCCTTTAACATTTAAATTTTAGAATTGCATCACTCTCCCCTCCCATCTTCATTCCCTTCCCACCCATGTCCCTCAATCCACTCTACTCTCCCCCCTCCTCTCCCCATTCCTCACCTATCCCCTCCCATCCTTCCTGTCCCCCTGAGACCTCCCTCCCCTTCCCCTGCTATCCCCTCTTGTTCCCCCTCCATTCCTTCTCCTGACCTCCCTCCCTCTTGTCACCTTTGCCTCTATCCTCCCATTGCCCCCCCATCCTGTCCCCCTTTCCTCCTGTTCTTCTCTATTCCTGCTCCTTCTCTTCCCCCTCCTGTCCCTTTTCTAGCCCAACTCCTTCACACCTCTGTCAAACTGCTCTTTTTAAATGTCAGGATATGACATCTGACCATTTAAATCCAAACGAAGTTCTCCAGCTCCTCTGGGTGCTGTCAGCTGTGGGTTAATCTGCAGTTGATTCTTCAGAAGCTGTATAAAAGCCTGCTGAAACAGCTGCCATACGCCATTAATTGTAATGAGTATTACTTTAATTCTACAAGATATAAATTAAAAATTAATGCTTTAATTTAGTGAGACAAAATCTGTTTAATGAATATTAAATTAAAGGGAGTAATGAAATGAAATAGCCTATCATTTTTGTCGTAAAAGGTTTCATCCAAAGGTACGCAACCAATTTGTTACACTAAACTTTTACCTGGAAGAATTACATTATTCTTTTCATCAAATTCAAAACTATACACGGAATAAATATCATCTATAACCCCTGACTGCTTCTGTCCTCTCCACTCATGTAATTCCAAGTCTCATCAAGTTTTGCATTTTCCTGCTCTGTGCCTTCAAAAGATGAAGCTTGTTAGTGGTCAGCCTCTCTCATTTTTTTTAAAAAGATGAATGTGGGTATCACATCCTCTACATCAGCTTGTCCTTCCACCACTCATGACTATTTAACTCACCTTGATCCAAAGAGATCTGAAATTGATCCAAGATCAGGCTATGGCATTAACTCAGTTTATTATTAGCTGCACACTTGAACATGGAAGGCGAGAAAGGATACACCAGAGATGCATTTTCAAACCTGCTTAAGAAAGATGTGGATGTCTCAAAATACTTTGCGTGCGATAGCTTGTATTAGATGTTTTCCTGAGAGTCATTGATCAAAGTGAAACCCAGAAATTGCAGGTGCTGGAATCTTGAACTAACAATAAGTTGCTGGAGAAACCCAGCAGGTCAAGGCAGTATTGGGTCAGGGGGACTCAAAGGATTCCAACCTGAAACATTGACTGAGCATTTAAATTTCACTTCTATTTGCAGCACAGTAGAAGCCAATTCCATCGATTTAAACCATGCTGCCCAATTACACCCAAATTAACCTACAACCTGGTAGGTTTTGAGAATAAGCCAGAGCACCCAGGGAAAATCCATGCAGACATGGGAAGAGCGTGCAAACTCCTTACAGACAGTGCCAGATTAAAACCCAAGTCACTGGCACTGTAACAGCATCATACTAACCGTTCCACCCATGGATCTACCTGACCCACTGAGTTCCTTCAGCAGCTCAATTTTTGCACCTTAATCAAAGTGATTAGTGCACATTGGTTCATTGATGCGTTCATATTTCTAAAGATTTCACCAGGCAACATTCCAAACAGAATGTTCCGCTCTTGCACACAAGTGCATCTTTTCCATTCCCAGGGATCATTAGACGATATCTTCCGGATGACAACCAGTTCAGGATCATTTAAAGATTTCTTCATTGAAAGCTTGGTTTTGAAGCAGATTACCACATTGTATTAGCTAGAATCAATTAATAATGTCAGGAAAAGCAATTTCTGAAGCACATTTTTTTTTCTAATGGAGGCAACTTGCTCTGATGATGAATGGAATTTCTTACAGGAATTGACTGTGAAGTAATGCATTCAGAACAACAAATGAAGCTTGAGAGGGAATAATCAGATCCTAATTCGATGAGCTCCTCCACAAGGAGGGAAGTAAATCAGAGGATTAATTGCAAACATCTGCTGGTGGATTGCTTGACCAGGCCTGCCTGGAGCTCTGCAGTAGAAAGATTGTCAAATCAATATTGAAAACTAACGTGTGAGAAATAAGCATGTTGCTCCAGACAAAGAAGATATTGAGCCAAGTGTTTCACACAGAGAGTGGTGTCAGGAGAGATGATTGAAGCAAATCTAATAGTAAAATTTAAGCAGTATTTAGACAGACGGATGAGCAAGCAGGGATCATGTGCAGGAAGGTGGGATAAGTTAGATTGGCATCATGGCAGATGCAAGACGTGGTGAGATGAAGGGGCAGCTCCTCCATTGCACTCTTCCAGGTCTAATCAGTGACCAAGTTAGGACTTGCAGAATCTCTCCAATACTGTCCTGATATAGAAACATATCAACATTCATTCATCATGACTGGAACTACCCACCCAACTGTGGAAGCACCTTCACCAGAGAGACAACGTTTCACTGCCCTCTCAATGGTATGAAGGAATTGTCAATAAATGCAAGTTTGTCCAGATCCTGGAAAATAACAATGAATGGGCAGAGAAACTGGCATGCTCAATTTGAAGGCAAGGTGGTGCTCTGATGTGGGTATGAGGTGGTGGACCCATCTGCCAATCAGAGGGGCTTGCATTTGAGTAGCATCTTCTAGATATAACCTGATATCACCACCTTCATTAGGATGCAGCTTAATGAAACAATCCAGGCAAGGCCTTCCAATGATATCACTGTAAATATGTGGCTCATGCATATTTTATGTGATTCATTCCAAACCAGTTCCCAAATTTTGAAATAAACCATGCCAGGATTTTAAAAGGACAGTTGATTTTCATGGTGAAGCTTTGAGAGAATAAGGCGCGTTAGACAGGCTTTGAAGGATGCATCTTCAGCTAATCCTCATGTGAATCAACAATTATAAATGGCTTGATACAAATAACCCACAACATTTTAATTACTGCTCATTTTGTGAAAGCTGCCTTCAGCCCATATACGAGCAGCTCCAGTCATATCGCCGTCTGATTTCCTTTCCCCACGGTGTTTGTTTCATAGCAACTGTTAGTTTCACCTTTGCTTTTCTGTGAGCAGGTTTTCGATACTTCTATGAGCTGATCTGCACTGATTAAAAAAAAAACAAATTTTAAAATACAATGTCTCCCCTGTCAGAATTAAAGTACAAGACATTCTTCAGGATAACATTTTGCAAAGCTATTAATGAAAGCCCATTTACCTCAGCCAAAAACAGAATGTCAGAAAAAAGGCTACAGTGTATTTTGCTATGTGTACAACATTCCAATCAACCATGTGCTGATAAAATGGACTTATGAATATGATAATTTGGGTATTTCTTCCCCCATTTGCTTATGGTGCAGACTTGAATAATGCTTTGTTTTCTTGCCAAGATGCATCTCAAAATGTTTGACTTGCATCTGGATGGTTTGGCAGTATTCGACACAGAACCGAGCTATCTCCTCTCATCCATATGTATTATTTATTAAATGTTTATATTGCATTGATTATACTAATTTATTTTGTTTATGAGATAAAATTTGGGTAGTAGAACATTATCTCTGAGATAAGTTTAACATTTCCTCCAAAAACAAACTTGGTTCAGTGTCCTCTTCCCTTGATAACTCAAACATCACAAAAACTGGAAGAATTGGAATTATTTCTGATTATACCAGACACTTAGAACTTAATCACAGGCTTTAGCACTTGGTGAATTTTACATTGTGATCTATTTTGAAGAATCCTTCTGAAAAATGCAAAAAGAAATTGCTATGAAAGGGTGAAACACTAAAGTCTGCAGACGCTGTGATTGTAGAAATGCTGGAGGATCACTGCAGGTCTCACAGCATCCATAGGAGGTAAAGTTTCAGGCCTGAGCCAACAGCGTGGACAAGAAAAAACAAGGAGGTGAGGAAATGTTACTTTAAGTTGCCAGAATTGTAAATTAGGTTTGCATTAACATTTTTAAAATTATGAACATCATCAAGCAAGCTTTGAGGCTGTGTTCTTTGAAGGGTTTGAAGAATGAAGATCGGCAAATCATCCAATTAAAGTGAAACAGTTTATAGCCAATTTCCACAGACAATCTATCAATGAATAATACAAAAGCAAAAGGCCATAGATGCTAAAAATCTGAGATTATAGAATTATAATGATGGGTCATCACTATGAAGCATCTTCTCTGTTTCTCTTTTCACACATGCTGTTGGACCCACTGGGTGGATACTGAAGCTGAGGCCCTTTTCAAAGCTCATGATGCTTTCTTCAGGACAGGTGTAGGATAGCACCAAAATCAGCCAAGGATGAACTCTCCTGTGCATCCACAAGGCAAAGCAAGGGTCTGCATAGAAGATCCACAGACAGCTGTGCAACTCTGGCTACACGAGGGCACATGTGACAAACAATAAAGACTATAATGGATCACAAATCAACCTTGCAAGGTCAATGATACCTCCCTTCTGGACAGACTGAACACCTATACAGTTTGATGAGAACAGGATAATGCCAAAAGAAAGTTCCGTGTCCACCTGATGAACAGGCCTCCTCCATAGCCAAGGCCAAGGTGAGAACCCTATCCAAAACAACATGCCTGATCGGGTACTGAAGGACTGCACAAACAAATTGGAGGTCTTCATGGAATTCTTCATCACCTCACTCCAGCAGTCTATTATTCTGTCAGGCTTCAAGACAGCTACCATCATCCCAGTACCCAAGAGGGCATCAATAATTGGCCTCAATGACTAGCATCCCATGGCATTGGCCTCCATCATTCTGAAATGCTTCAAGCATTTGGTAATAGAATACATCAAAGCTCACCTCCAAGATATACTGGATCTATTTCAATTTGACTATAGAAGAAACTGTTCAACTGATGATGCTATAGCCTTGTTGCTTCACTTAGTCCTGGCCCACCTGGAGATCAATGCCCCATACACCAGGCTACTGTTCATTGACCTCTGTTTGGCATTTGATATAATCATTCCCCAGAGGCTGGTGGAAAATCTGTCCTCCCTGGGACTCAACACCCCTCTCTAACTGGATCCTGGACTTCCTAACAGAAAGATCAGTCTGTCCGGGTCAGTAACAGAATGTCAAGCACTGTCACGCTGAGTACTGGTGCACCTCAGGGCTGTGTGCTCAGCCTACTCCAAATCACACTACTGACTCACTACTGCATCACCAGATCCAGCTCCAACAGTGTTATCAAGTTGGCAGATGACACAACAGTAGTTGGCCTCATCAGCAATTACAATTATGAACATCATCAAGCAGAATGCTTTTTTTGCAGAAAGCAACAAAGTATCAACATACAGCTTGCATGGGAGAGCATGTGATTTTTGCAGGGAGAGAACAGTTTTGCTCTCAGAGAGGGAGAGTGAAACAGAGAGAAAAAGAGACAGAAATCAGTTCCTGAGGGACAAGCTGGCAAACTTTGAAAGGCTGCCTGGTCAAAGGAGAAGACTGGCAATCTGAAAGGTGACCTGAAAGAAAGAGGATCATCTGGAGAACCCTGAAGGGGGCATGTTTCATCAGCAAGACTGATTGGAAAGGAATCAGGTGTAGATGTCCTGGAACAAAAGGAATCTCTCTCTGCAAACCAGCAAAAACCTTTCTGAATGGTAACCATTTGCCTGTTAAGCACCAAAACCTGGGGAACTTCGTTAATGCTAACTTTTCTGTACAGTACAAGAATTGCCTGCAACCAGTGAGATTGGACTGTGATCCAAAGAACCTTTCTAATTTTAAATATACATTACATACACCTGCACTTAGTATTAGAGGGGGGATTAAGTAGGTTAAGTAATAAGCAAGTTTAATTCTGTTTTCTTGTTCAATTATAATTAAAAACTACTTTTGTTTAAGTAACCCTGTGTTGTGGTGCATATCTATTGCTGCTGCTTTCTGGGGTCCTCTGAACTAACAGGACACATTTCAATTATTCCCAATGCAAATCCAGATGTATTTAAATCCTTTATTTGACATGTAAACTAGTAACTATCTCCTTTAACATTCAATGAAATAACTAACATCTACATTAAATCTCCGTGAATACAGAGTGACATTCATGAAGACTGTTAATGAAAGTTATGAACGTTTCACTCACCCTTCACCATGTTTTAATATGCATATTCTAAAACTCCTGATCCCAATGTTGTGCACGTTCCAACTGGCACTCCAATACATGAATGCACTACTCATGCTCCGGCCAGCACTCTAATATACTAATGCACCGTGCATGCTCCCAAAACTCGGACATGCACACAAGAACAAAGATGGCCACGGAAAGTCAAACAGACCTGGGATGCCTCTGACGACTGCACAGGGACAAACAGGAGGTCTACCAAACAAAGTAAGTTAACAAATTAAAGTTTTTGGCTCCTACAATACCAGCAACGTCTTAAATATTAATTACAAAATAATGCAACATACAAAATTCAAATTTTGTGCAGATCTTCTTCATAACGCCAAAGGTTACCTGCACATAGACTTGAACAAAAATAGAGTAATCTTTACCACCACTCTGGATCAATAAAGACTGAAACATGTGTAGTATGCAAACAAAGTAAATTTTTACTTAAAGTTCCTTTGTTTAAAATGATCAATAAACCTCAAATCTTCCTCAAACAAACGGTAAACATAAACAAAAATGGGAACAAGATCTAAACATAAAGATAAAGAATGAAACATGGGAAAAGCTATGCTCCGGAACTATGAGAAATACAATAAACACGAGGTTTTGCATGATACAATATAACTGGATACATAGGTTATATATCACACCTAAAAAGTTAAATAAATGGGACCCAACAGTATCAGACAGATGTTTTCATGTAAAAAGGAAACAGGAACAACAATTCATGCAATTTGGACATGTGAGAAAGTGAAAAATTTTTGGGAAGATCTAAACCAGATATTAAATAAAATCACAAAAAGCAATATACCAAAAAACCCAGAGATCTTCCTCCTAAGTAATATAAGAAATAAAGAATTTGGACTCAATTTGGATGGAGCACAAAAAAGATTTGTTATGATAGCCCTAGCTGTAGCAAAAAAATGTATTATGTCAACCTGGAAATTAGAAGACAACTTGAGAATACAACAATGGTACACAGAAATTAATAAATGTATTCATTAGAAAAAATAACATATAATTTAAGAAATAACATCACAATATTCGAACAAATATGAAATACAATAGAGAAATCCTACCATGGACTTCCACCATCTAAAATGACAGAAGGAGAAGATAACGAAAAGAACTGACTCAGTAAAATTTCTTGTTTATTTTTATTGTGACAACATTGTTTAACGGGTTTAATGTATCTTATAGATTGAACTTCAAATAAATGGGAAGGGGGTTGAGGGAGGGAGGGGGGAAAAGGGGGAGAAAAATTTCTATATATTTAAGAGAAAAAATCTTGGTCAATATGGTTTATAGTGTGAAAAATAAAAAAATTAAAAAAACAAAAAACAGACACCGCTTTCTGCTTAAGTTTAACATGAGATACTTCAGCACGTTATTTGGCTTTCTTCCTGTCTTCAACATTTTACTTCTCAAAGGAAGCATTTGGAAGTTTTTGATTCTCTCAATTTTAATCTTCCCTGCAACAGATTTGTTTATCCTTTTCTGCAGTTGGTTATAAATAAGATTCAAATGACATTATTTCTTCATTTTGTTTGTCACATCGCTGATCTGCAATTTCTCTTTCTGCATCGTTAGTAACCGATCCTTCAAGTTACATTCTTATTTTCTGTAGTCAACTGTTTTGTGCTATTAACACACAACTTATTCTCTTTCAAAAGATGAATCTCTTCTTCCAACCTTTTACATTTTGATAATGCTGAATCTCTCTCCTCAATAACTGTATTCATTTCTTCAGCAGTTATTCTTTTCTTCCATTTTCTAACTAAATTTTATTTTCATTTAAATGTTTATTCTTGTCAACCTCTCTCTGGATCTTTCCCTTAGGTCAGTTTTGAAACTGAAGAATCATTGGATTCATTCACATCCTTTTGAAATCCAGTTTCGTTTTTGTTAAAATCTTTCCATTCACCTTTTTCATGATTATCTAATATTTCCAAGTCCATTTTCAGCATTTTGTTCTTTGAATGCAGTTCCACTAAATTGTCAGTCACATGTTCCTTTATTCCATCAATGCAATTTTCTGTGTTCACCAATTTTGCAGCATGTTGCAATATTTCTTAATCCACTGTGTCAGCAGTAACCTCCAAGCTACAAAAACTATTTTCATGTTTTTCTCAGTCTTTTGCCACTGACTCAATTACACAGGAGTAATCACCAGCAGTATTTGCAACATCCTCTAATACTTCATTTTCATCCATCTCTGATTAAATCATTCCTTTAATATTGGTTTAGATACCTTGGTTTTATTTTGATAACGATCTGTTTTCTTTTCTTCAGACATGAATTTCTTATTTGCAGTCTTTTGCTGTTCCCATAACTCATAAAATTTCACAACCGAAATGCTGTTGACACATCCTGAGCAATATTATTTCCTCCTAAAAGTCCATTAACTGTCCATCCAAGCTTAGTTTTAACAGCAAAAGGTCTATCTCCCCTACTTTGCACTACATCTAGTGGTTCCAAAGCATTTGGTACATATGAACCAATCAGCATCTCTACCTGAGAATTAACTTCAGGTAGACAAAACTTTCACATTTAAGACAACTGATGGATATCATTTTAATATGGGATGCTTCCTTTGTCAACAGGCCTAGTCTTCTGAGTGTATATAATTGGAAGATCATAAAAATCCTTGTCATGCAATCCAGCAACCTCTAAGCCTGAAACAATGGTGGTCTTAATGACCATTTCTTGTCCCATGGTTTTCAACATAATCTTCAACTTTCTTCCTTGAAGAAAGTCTGTTCATCAGTCCCATTGTGAAAAATGATATAGCACTCAAGAAATGCATAAGTGCATATTATTACATACCCATTCTTGGTCTCGACTTGTACAGGCACTACTGAGACTTTGCAGTTATCCTCACCAGCCGCAGAAAGACTATTTGTCCAAACAGAGGGTAAAACATTGTTTTCTGATGTTTGTTTGCTTCTTTTCCAATTCCTTCTAGGATGATCACAATTATATATGCGTCAGAGTTTTATAGATATGTTTTGGGGAGATAAATTGGGGAAGGTTTTTTTTTAGTGTAGCTCACATACAAACACTAAAACAGATCTTATTTAAAATACTGGAGCTCTGCTCATGCTAGACATGTCGGTCCCAGAGCCTTTGCAAAAGCTTTGGAGAGTGCCCAAGAGGCTTCTCGAATGGATTGTTGTTTACAAAAAGGCAACAGATGAAAGAACTCAGAGCCACAGACTGTCTGGAGAAGAGCCTGCTATTCTAGGAGGGTCATGTGGGTTTTGCAAGCAGAGTCAAATAGGCTTTCTGTGAATGTGAAACAGAATTCAGTTCTGCAGTTATACAATCAGCAATAGCTGGGTCTGGAACAGGACAAGCTGGAAAGCTTGTGGAAAACCCAATTTTGAAGACTGGTTTTGAGTGCTTGTTTCAGCCTGGTCAAAGCCCTTGCGGTTAATGCAAGAGGAGAGGACTGGCTGCCTAATGTTTCACTTGGAATAAAAGAAACAAAAAGGAACTCTGTGGTGAACCTGAAAGAAAGAGCATCATCTGGAGAACCCTGAGGGGGCATGTTTTGTCAGCAAGTCACTGAAGTGGCTGAATAAAAGGAATTAGTTGTGGGTGTCCAGCATACAATAAATCTCCCTCTGAAAACTGACAAGAACTTTTCTGAGTGGTAACCATTTACCTTTCAAGCACCAAAGCCTGGTGAACTTCATAAATGTTAAATTCTGTGCACAGTATAAGAATTGCCTACAACCAGTGAACTTGGAGGAATGAGAAGTGAAATTGGACTACGAATCAAAGAACTTTTCTGAACTTGCACACACATTACATACGTGTGCACTTGGAATTAGAAGGGGGTTATCTTAGGTTGAGTAATTCAATAGTGATAAGTTAAAGTGTGATTCTGTTTTCGTGTTTAAAGATAATTAAAAGCAACTTTTGTTTAAGTAATCATTTGTCTTGGTGACAATTTGTCTTACTGCTGGGTTTATGGGTCCTCTGGGCTCATAGCGTTACAACCAAGTCGCTTCCTGCGATTTTCACTGATGTGCCCTTTACACAATCAGCCAAAACATTCTATTTTCCTTTAAAGTGATTTTTCTCTTTGTGGTCCTTTTCCAACCATAAACACATTTCCAAAGCATGTCCACTTCTACAGAACAAAACTCTTCTCAGTAGGCAAACTTTCCTTTTCCTTGGTTACTTTATCATTTTCTTTATTTATAACTGACTAGTAGCAAAAGTACTTCATTTCCATTCAGATGAGGCTTTAAGTTAGATCTCTTTACATCTTTGTTCCCCATTGAAGCATCTCTGATATTTCCATACATTGGATCTGTTTCAATGTACACCTGCCATTCAAGGAAATCCACCAAATGCTTTAAGGTAGCTCCTTGATCAAAGTTTTCCTGGAAATCACAAGCCATTCTTCTTCATCTATCCCACATCTGGTAGGGTAATTTATCCAAGACAATTTACATGTTACCAAGCACCAAGATCTTGGTGATATCTTCCATGGCTTGTGGAGCCTTTACGTCATTTGGTTTTATTGATAACCATTTAAAAGCTTCATCTATACAAGGTAAAGTATTTTGATGCTTGTTACAAAAATGCTGCTCTAGTAAAGTCTTAGCTCTGTTGACAACTGTTTACGTCCCTTTCGCTGTCCTTGTGTACATTTCCAAATAAAGAATTTCCAGGGTCTTGACACTCATTTTCCATATTGCATCTAAAAGATCTCATGAACATTTGGTACTGAAATGGGTCTCAATCAAAACCTTGAATCTCTTGGGCAAAGAGGGAAATTATAGCTGGATCAACGAAGCAGCATTTTCATCATTTCTTCTCACAGACGATAGTTTGTTGTTCTGTTTGCCGTCTCTTGTAGCAGGTAATGAATCTGCACACCTCACTTGTAGATTCTCCTGTATTTCTGATGCTTGACTAATTCCAAGGAAGCCACTGTGTTTGAGTGAACCCAAGCTGCAGCTGTCAACTGATGTTACTGGTACATGTGGCTTGTCTAGACCACTCTCTGGAAGGACTTGATCTTGTATATACATCCATTTGTTGTCCATGGCAACAAATTGACAGATTTAACACCCTCTGGCTAAAATCCATCTGCATCTCTGTTTTAAGTGGACACCTTCAACAGCTAGAAACTCTCTTTTGACTATCTGAACTCTTGCTAAGCCCAGTGCTCGTCAACCACAGTTGTCCAAGTTGTGCTGCAATCAATGCAAACAAGTTGTTTTGCCTTTCAAGCATTTGGAGAAAATTACGTTGTGCAAAGAAATTTTGTTCCGTGCAACTTTCAACCTGGAATTTCAAAGGGAAACTTTGGTTATCGATGAAAGTGGAGAGAAACCGCATCAGAAAAATTTCCCCCCGCTGTTTCTTTTGATTGAGTGGCATCAGTCCTGATCCAGCAGCAACAACCCAAACCCATTGCTGCCAATCTAGCTTCTTGAACATCCTCCCCCCCCACCCAACTTTGCTATTATTCCTCCTTTAGTCTCAGTAGAGGGTTCTTAGCCAAAACACTGAGTGACCCTTTTTGCCCCATGAAGGAGTTCCTCTAGCATCTCATTGCTTGCTGTTAGCTTTTGGAGCCAAACTGATGGGCAGTGATTGTAACTTGACATGCAGGATCCTTGGAATAGAATGAACCAACTTAATTTTTTGAGGGCTTTCGTGTTGACTGTTCATATCTATCAGCTGAGCCAAATTGCTGAGCTGCCTCTATCAACAAAAGCTGAAAGTGAAGCATCCAAATCATCTTGCGTGCAATCTTATCTCGCTGACACACTTCAAGTCCTTGCTGAGGCCAGAGCTTTCAGTTCTGTAAACATCCTTGAACACAGTCTGTGGCAGCAGCTTGTGAACATGCATGTCAAATTCATTTGCTCTGGCTGAGCCAGGAATGTTTAAAGTCCTGGAAACACGAGTTCAAACTGCAATTTGAGCTCCATTTTACACTCATTTTAAAGGAACATAATTACAGGAAATTACTGTACACTCTCATTTGTACTGGGGTGGAACCATTAAATGAACCAAACTGAGATTAATTGGTGAATACAATGAATGAAGGACTTAGAGGGTTTTGTAATTGTGCATGCCTGAATTCCTGTGAAAACGTACATGCTGATTTCATGTACCTCAGGCACAGAGACACAGGAAATGGCAGCTACTGGCCACCATTACATTAACATTCTACAGGAGCTCTATGGTTGCTGCAGAGAAATAGATCGGAGGTCAATCCCCAGGACCATAAGAGTGGCAGAGAAGATCACTGGAGTCTCCCACAACCTTTCTTTCCCCCCCCCCACAAAATTGACATGATCTACTGGGATCTTTCTCTGAAGGCAGGCAAAATCATTGAGGACCCCTTTCACCTACTCCCAGCATCTCTCAACTGCTCCCATTGGGAAAGAGATTCTAGAGTATCAGAGCCAGCACCATCAGGCTGAGGAGCAGCTTCTTCGTGCGGGCAGTGAGAAGACTGAACGACCAAAGGAACTGCTCACACTAACCATCCGAGACACTAATTTACAAAACAATATTTATTTCTTTGAATATATGAATACTTGCCTTGCATATGTATGGTTTATCTGTATACGTTCAGTCGTATGTCAATATGTTTTGCACTAAGAACCATAGAACACCGTTTTGCTGGTTTGTACTTTTCCAATCGACTTGGAAATCCCTGCTCCTCTGGTTACATTCAGCTTTTGTTAGATGGTGTCCTGTGCCATTTAGCATGAGGCTCAACAAACCACTGAGGTAGAAATAGGTTCTAGTTCATGAGGCCCTGGTATAAGGAAGGAGGCAAGCTGTATGAATGGGAGGGTCAACCTTTCAACTCTAAAATTCTCTTTGCCCCCTTATGGAGTGTTGCAAACAACTCAGCAGGGCAACAAGTCAGAACTGTAAAGATGCAGAAAATCTCTCTGCATTGACCATTGCAGAACAGGTGAAATTTAGACCGTACTAGAAGCTGGGAAAATGTGGAGGAACAGCACCACTCCTTAATGATGGTCTTAGCACCATAGATAGGAATAATCAGGATGCAGGAGCAGTTTGAGTGGGGTGAAACAAAGGTAAGAAGTCAGTTGTGAGAATGTTGAAAGGCCCCAAAAAGTAAGGAAGAAATAATGGAATCACGTCAGAAAGATGCAGTGGGAGACTACAGATTGGTAAAGATACCCCAGAATAGCACTTTAATGTGTTTCCTTTGGGATAGTTTCTTAGAACAGTACATTCTGGAGTCACCAGAGAGAATGTTGCACTGGACTTGGTCTTGTGCATCGAGAGAGGATTAATTAATGATCTCATTGTGAAGGTAGCCCGAGGCAGAAGCAATCATAATACGATTTGATTTTTTACAGTCAGTGTGCAGGGAAGAATAGTATTTTAATAATCAGCAATGATTCCTGCGAGGTCATGAAATATAGTTAGCAAAAGTGAATTGGAAAGTCAGATGTAGGGGTCAGTCAGGTTGAAGCACAGTGGAAGATACTGAAGGCAATCTTGCTCAAAACCAAAAGTCATTCCAACAGAGGAGAACTATTCCAAAGGGACACCATTTATGGTTAACCAAGCATGCTAAAGATAGAATTAGAATGTCGAATACACAACAGTGCAGCAAAGGAATAGACCTCTCCACTTAGTGGTTACACCAAATGCTACTAGATTGAGCTAAATCTCTGCTGCTCGCTTGTGATGGACACCCTTCCGTTCCCTGCAGAATCAAGTTTATTATCATGGCTGCACTATTGTGCTCGACAGGTGGAAAAGTTGCATTTCCAATCATTCATGATTTTAAAAATAGATAAATTAGTGCAGAAGATAATAAATAAATGCAAGATGGTGTCTGATTTATTGACCTTTCATAGGCACATTAATGTCCATCTTGGAGCCTCTTAAATGCTACCATCAAATCTTTCACCAATACTCCTGGCAGCCTGTTCAAGGCACCAAGCACTCTGTAAACAAAACCTGCCTCATACACCTGTTTTAACACCCCTCCCACCATCATCTTAATCCCATGCCCTCTAGTATATGAGACTTTTATCCAGGGGGAAAAAATACTGTGTAGCTAATTCTGTGTCTCATAACTTTGTAAACTAAGAGGTTGATGATGGGTTAAAATGGACAGAATATAAAAAATACACAATGACTGACTGGAAGAGTATTAAGGAAGTAATATTAGAGTGCAAGATAACCCAGTGAAGATGCAAAAACCGATAGCAAGAACTACAAATTTTATTTAGACATACATACAGCATGGTAACAGTTTCTTCCAGCCCACAAGCCTGTGCTACCCAAATAGACCCAATTAAACTACAACCCCTGTATGTTTTAAAGGGTGATAGGAAACCAGAGCACCCAGAGAAAACCCATTAAGACAGGAAAAAAAAAACTCCATACAGTCAGCGCCACATTCAAACCCCGGTCACTGGCATTATAATAGCATTGTGCTAACTGCACGCTAACAGTGCCGCTGTTAATTTGTTTTTTTTATATATATATATATAAAGGGTTAAACACAGTGTCATTTCCACAGAAAGTTAGCCAGGGTAATTAGCAGTAGTAGGCTTTACTTGTCGCTTTTTCTGCGAGACTCTGGATGTTAAATTTTCTTTTTTTTTAAATTAAAAAGGAAACCACCTCAGTTCACCATTTCTCGAGGTTGAAGCCACGGCATCATCCACGATGAGGCCTCAATGATCCTGGACTTGCATCTTCAGGACCACTGAACCAGGCCCACTACTCTGCCACTCCAGACACTTCCGGCTCCACCGCTCTGAACACGTCAGGACATCTCATCTGCACCACACCATCTCCACATCCCCTGGCAATAGGCAACCAACTCAGGCATTGAAGACTGAAGGCCTCATCATATCACCATTTACAGAGCGGAAACAGGACATGTCAGCCTTTCGAGTCCACACCGGTTCATTAGAACAACTCCACTAGCTCAAACCTCCCATTCTCTGCCAATAACCCTCCAACCCAACCCCTCACCTCCATGTACACATCCAACCTTCTCTTAAATGACAGAAGGGACCCTGACACAACTATCTCACCCTAGAGGCCTTGATCCCTTCAGCCGTCAAGTCTGCAATGAAAGTTCCGCCCCTCTGTACACTTCACTGCCCCTTTCAAAGGTCTGTTCTTGCTTGATGTTCCCCAAATTTCTGTCTCAGTTTTCCAGTTTCCAGTATTAATTGAGCAATTAATAATGGGAGCTGAGTAAACAGATGAATTAAGCAGGTATTTTGCATTAGTCTTACATATGAAGGATACATATTGGAGGGATAATTATGAATCAGGTAGGAACTCAGCAAATTTTCAAATGTTGGGCCAGTGGTACCAAGCAAATTGTAGGAGCTGTGAGCCGATGATTCAACTTGGCTCATGGTGGTCTTCCCCTCAGTGGCTAGTGATGATAGAGGATTTGTTTTAATTTTCCAAAGTCTCTAGATTTTGTAAATTAGCAAGTGTAATTTAATGAGGAGGGAGACAAAGTAGAAAACTACAAGCTGGTGATTGATCGTAAAATCCTAGAGATGCTGAAGATACTCAGTAGGTCTTGCAACGTCCAAAGATAAAGACTTGATGCCTTCTTCAGGGCATGAGTAAAAATAGACAGGTTCTGTATTCAAAAGCTGAGGAGAAAAAAATGGAGGAAATGGAGAGGGAGGAGGATAGACCCACAGACAAAAGGTGTTAATTGGATATGAAAAGAGGAAAGGTGAGAATTTATTTTGGCTCCATAGGAACATAGGAAGTAGGAACAGGAGTATGCAAAAAAAAATGGCCCATCAAGCCTGCTCCGCCATTCAATACGATCATGGCTGATCTAATTTATGACCCAACTCCACCTACCTGCCTTCACCCCATATCCCCTAATTCCCCTATCATGTAAAAAAATTATCCAACTGAATTTTAAATATGTTTAATGAGGCAGCCTTAACCACTTCCCTGGTTAGAGAATTCCAAACATTCACTACTCTCTGGGAAAAACTATTTTTCCTCATCTCTGTCCTAAATCTACTCCCCCGAATTTTGAGACTGTGTCCTCTCGTTTTAGTTTCCCCGGCCAGCTCAAAACACCTTCCTACATCTATCCTATCCATACCCTTCATAATCCTATATGTTTCTATAAGATCTCCTCTCATTCTTCTGAACTCGAGCAAATACAATCCTAGACGATTTAATCTTTCATCATAAGTCAACCCCTTCATCCCAGGGATCAACCTAGTAAATCTCCTCTGGACTGTTTCCAAAGTCCTCAAATATGGAGACCAGAACTGGACACAGTACTCCAGGTGCAGTCTCACCAGTACCTTATACAGTTGCAACATTACCTCCCTACTCCTGAATTCAATTCCTCTAGCGATGAAAGCCAACATTCCATTTGCCTTCTTAATAACCTGCTGCACCTGCAACCTAACTTTTTGCGATTCATGCACAAGCACTCCCAAGTCCCTCTGCACAACAGCATGCTGTAGATTTTCACCCTTTAAATAATATTCAGCTCTTATTTTTCTTGCCAAAGTGGATAACCTCACACTTACTAACATTGTACTCCATCTGCCAGACCTTTGCCCACTCATTCAGCTTAACTATATCCCTCTGCAGACTCTCCACATCCTCATTACAATTTGCTCTTCCACTCAATTTGGTGTCATCCGCAAACTTGGCTACACCACATTTTGTCCCCTCCTCCAAGTCATCAATGTAAATGAACAGTTGTGGGCCTAACACTGACCCCTGTGGCACCCCACTTACCACTCTCTGCCAACCTGAAAAACTCCCATTTATCCCGACTCTCTGCCTCCTGTCAGACAACCAATTTTCAATCCAGGCCAATATACTTCCCCGGACTCCACTTTCCTGTAACTTACTGATAAGTCTCTTGTGCGGCACCTTATCAAACGCTTTCTGGAAATCCAAATATACAACATCAACCTGTTGCCCTCTATCCACCGCACCCATTATATCCTCAAAGAATCCTAACAAGTTTGTCAAACAAGATCTTCCCTTTCTAAAACCATGCAGCATCTGCCTGATTGAACCCTTACGTTCCAAGGCTCTCATCTGTGTCAGATTAATGTATTTTCTGATATATGGTCTGTCTACAAAAGCAGGTGCTATTTTCTGAATCTGAGATATTTTTAGAGAACAAAAATTTGAACAAAAAAATATTTTATCAAACCCTTCTGTCCAAGTGAGTTTGCCTTGTGGTCTGCCCATTGCCCTCAGTGTTTACATGTAAACACTGTTTACATGTTTTTGAACAGGTACACAACCCTTTATCCAGGACCAGAGGGGAAAGCGTGTTCCAAATTTCAGATTTTGGAAAGCCCACCCGAATTGTGCTGCTGTATCTGCCGGACCACACTTGCCAGATTTTGGATGTCCGGATAAAGGATAGTGTACCTGTACCAATTAGTGGCAATTCTGCCTCGCCCGCAGAAAATAAATCTCAGGGTTGTATGTGATATCATGCAATAAATCTGAAATCTGAATCTGAACCATAAAAATTCAAAGGGAAACTTGTGTTTTCATCAACTCAGAATACAATGTGTTCATAACAATATCAAAGTGTCTGGTCTGTAAACTACTTGCCTTGAACACAATGATTCATGACCAGGCTGGTCTTTTGCAATTCCTTTTATTACACAAGATTAACACAAACTTGCATTGGGTTAGATTCTCGTGTTTCTGGGAATGAGATTTTCATGGTTTTAATGTTCACTGGTCCATGAAATGTATTGGTTTTATTGGAGTAGAGTGGAAATGACTACAACTACAGAAGGTTTCAAGTTACAAGGTTATGAGTTTTCTGATAAAATCTTTAATTTCCAAAAATGCAGGTAAATTAGTATTTCTAAATACACAATTGCTTACAAATGCATAGTTATACAGTCTGTGGCACGAGCACAGAAAAGGGCCCTTGGACCTACCGTTTCCATTCCGATCAGCAACTCTCATAGCTATATTGATCCATTCACCCGCACTTTTTTCTGCACCTTGATTATTCGTGGAAACCAAAATATTGTCCCTACAAGATCCACAACTTCCATTATAACCCATAGTAAATTACAGTCAGCGTTAACAGTTAGTGCACCACTATTATAATTCCAGCGACCTGGGTTTGAATCTGGTGACATCTGTAAGGAGTCTCCTTCTTTCCTTCTCCCCAGCACTAATTCAGGCACCTGTCTGCTTTCTACTCATACCTTGAAGAGCTCAGATCCGAAATGTTGGTTGCATGTGTTCCAAGCCCAAAGGACCCCAAACCTCAGCAGCAATAAACATTCACCAAGACAAGTAGTTTTTAAAAGTTATTTTTAATCAACTTTAAACACAAAAACAATCAAACTAACTTATCTCTATATTTAACCAACCCAAATTAACCCCCTCTAATTCTAAGCGCACGTGAATGTAATATGTGTGCAAATCTAAGTTCTTTGGTTCACAGTTCAATCTCACTTCTTCCAGGTTTTCTGGATGCAGGCAATTCTTAGACTGTGCACAGAATTTAACATGTATAAAGTTCACCAGGCTTTGGTGCTCAAAAGGTAAATGTTTACCACTCAGGAAGGTTCTTGTAGGGTTTGCAGAGAGATTTGTTGCTCCAGGATTTCTGCAACTGAGGTACCACCATTAGTCATCCTCAAGGCCTTGCTGATGAAACTTGCCCCATCAGGATTTTCCAGAGATCCTGCAATGTTACTAAATATGAATTCTTCAGTCTTTCAAATAAGAGGTTTAAAAAAAATGTATTTAATCTTGCTCTAAATTTTACAAATTCCCCATAATATTTATCCATTACATGTCTTTACCTCCAATGGGCACTGGGCACCAGCCAAGTTCCTCCAACATTTCTATGTTTTCACAGCATGTAATGATGTTTTCACAGCAGATGATGTTTTCACAGCATCTGTAGACTTTTTGTGTTTCACTGTGTGGAGTTTGTATGTTCTCTCTGCATTTGCATGGGCTTTCTCCGGTGCTCTGATCTCCTCCCACTTTTCAACACTGTATGGGGTTAGAAGGTTAACTGGTCACATGGGTGTATTTGGGCAGTACGGGCTCATGCGCCAGAAGGGCCTGTTACTGTCCTGTAAATCCAAAACTTAAATATTATTACATTAAAATAGATTATGTAAACAGGAAAAAGTGTCTAAATTCATTAAATTGACATCTTCTATATGCAATGCTGAAAGGAGACACTAATTTAGAGAGCATAAAGTTCATACTAAAGTCATTTTATTGCATTTTCATGTTAAGTTTATAGTAGAATTGAAATTCTAGTCTTTAATTATTTCATGCAAAATCATATCAAGAGATTTAATAAAATTGTTAGGAATTTGTGAAGTGGGTTAGATCTTCTTAGCATAGAGAATTAGATTTATGAAAAGGTAGCACCATTTTTACTCAAGAGAACAAATAAATTATCAAAGTTAAACAAGAAGCCTGCAGGTGGTGTGATGGTACATAGAAATGCTGGAGGAACTCAGTTTCCATAGCATCCATAGGAGGCAGATATATTCGAACCCTTTGTCAAGCTACAAGTTTAGGCAGACACCTGCATTAAAAGCTGGGGTGGGGTGGGAGAATGCCATGATTGTGATCATGGTTAGCAAGACAACTAGCAATGCCTTACCGTTTGATTATCCATGGCTGCCACCAGGGGCAGGACACACTGTATGCAGACCTGTAATGAAGACTTACTTCATGCAGAAGTAATATGCAGACATGGTGTGCCTCATGGTGCTGTTGTGACAGAGTATATAGATCAGTTTTTGGAAGATAAATTGGGAAAGGTTTGCTGGAGTAGGTCACATACAAACACTTTAAAACAGATCTTATTTAAAATACTGGAGCACTGCTAATGCTAGACACATCAGCTTCTCAGACCTTTGAAGAGTACTGAAGAGACTTCGCTAATGTATTGTTTACAAAAGGCAACAGATGAAAGCTGAGAGAGAGATCACTTGTACAGTGTTACAACCAGCAGAAGTAGCTGGGACTGGAACAGGACAAGCCCATTTGGAAGACAGCCTGGCCAAAGCCCTTGTGGCTCATGCAAGGAGAGGATTGGCTGTCTAATGTTTCACTTGGAATAAGAAACAAAAAGGCACTCTGGTGACCTGAAAGAAATAGGTCATCATCTGGAAAACCCTGAAGGGGACAAGTTTTATCAGCAAAACACTGGAATGGCTGATTAAAAAGGAATCAGTTGTGGTGTCCTGGAATGACAAATCTCTCTGAAAACCAACAAGACCCTTCCTGAGCAGTGACCATTTACCTTTCAAGCACCAAAGCCTGGTGAACTTTATAAATGTTAAATTCTGTGCATAGTATAAGAATTGCCTGCAATCAGAGAACTTGGAAGAAGTGAGATTGGACTGTGAATCAAAGAACTTTTCTGAACTTGCACACACATTACATACATGTGCACTTAGAATTAGAAGGGGGTTAAGTAAATCAATAGTGATAAGTTAAAGTGTGATTCTATTTTCATGTTTAAAGATCATTAAAAGCAACTTTTGTTTAAGTAACCATTTGTCTCGGTGAATATCTATTGCTACCGGGTTCTGGGGTCCTCCAGGCTTGTAACACTGTTTACATCAACTTTTAAAGTAAAGAACCTTTTTCCTTCATTCATGTGTTGTCTTAAGAACTCACACACATGAATACAAGATGGAACATGGTGTCAGAAGTGGGATGAAGTAAAGGGTTAGAGTAGATGCGATTAGAACAAAAGGACAAAGTTCATAGACCATGGAACACTACAGCATAGTACAGGCCCTTCAGCCCTCGATGTTGTGCCAATCTATATATTCCTACCAAAGAATACAAAGTGTTTCCTACCTCAACCTATTTTTCTTGTCACCTATGTGCCTGCCTAAGTCTCTTAAATTTCCCTCTTGCTCCAGCCTCTATTACCATCCCAAGTGATGCATTCCAGACCCTGATAATTCCCCTGAACTTTGCTCCCTTTACTTTGTACAAATGTCCTCTGGTATTTTCCACTCCAGCCCTGGGAAAAAGGTGCTGACTGTACTTTATTTACACCTCAGAATCTTGTAGACCTTACATTCAGCCACCTTTCATTCTTCACTCTAGAGAGAAAAGCCCTAGCACAGCTAACCTTGCCTCATAGGATTTATTTTCCATTCTAGGCAAGATCTTGGTAAATCTCAGCATCTTCTCCACAGCTATCAAAACTTAGAGAATAGACAGAACAGATGTTTTGAAATATACTCAATGCCATATGTAAATATGTAAATGCTAGCTATCCATGCGAGTGTGGAGCTGACGGTAGTAATAGATAGATAGATACAGAAGGGGGGCTATTGTGAATTCTACTCACTTCGGATACAGTTCATGGAAATAACATTGAAGCAAAACAACTGTTCAAGTTGGATAATGGATATTCATAGTCTAAGATTTTACTATGTTAGTTTTAAGCATCAAGAAATGTCACATCTTTTTATACTGATATAGTTACTCTTCACTTCCCTTGAGAAAACAAGTCATTGGTAGTATCAATCATGGTGCAAATTATACACAATCTGATGGAAGCTTTATGGGTTATTTGTGTAATCATCCATTTTACTATTGCTGGTCTCTTTACCGAAACTATTTCATATAACCCCAGTTACACATTATACTCCAGATCACAACAGCACAGAAACCTGCCCACCAAGTCTGCGCCAAACTCAACGACTCTGAAGGGGTTCTTTTGCTTCTCTTCTCTCATTCTGTAAGGAGCACCAGGCTACACTAATGGTGACTCTTTGCCTGCCATAAGGCAGGCAAAAGCAAATTGTGTAATATTACATGCTCTGTACTATGACAACAAGAATCTTGCATCATTTCATTTTTCAGCAAGCATCTGCATTCAGATTGAAAGGCTGAGCTCGAACTCCCGGCTGCCCAATCACTTTGATATTTCCTCTTGCTCCCCATTTGACCATTGGGTGACCTTCCACTTCATTAAAACAAGGTGCAAAATAAGCTGGAGGAACTCCTTTCCAGGCCACCCCCCCCCCCCCCCATTTCCAACAGGACGTGTTGCAACCTTCCAGAATCGTATCAAATTTCTTGGTTTATGTCACGTGTGGGCAGCTGTAACTACAGTCAGCATTCTGCTCTTTTTCTTCTTTGGCTTGGCTTCGCAGATGAAGATTTATGGAGGGGTATGTCCTCGTCTGCTGCAGGCTCGTTGGTGACCGACAAGTCTGATGTGGGACAGGCAGGCAAGGTTGCAAGGGAAAATTGATGGGTTGGGTGTTGGGTTTTTCCTCCTTTGTCTTTTGTCAGTGAGGTGGGCTCTGCAGTTATCTTCAAAGGAGGTTGCTGCCCGCCGAACTGTGAGGCGCCAAGATGCCCGGTTGAAGGTGAGATCAGCCCACTGGCGGTGGTCAATGTGGCAGGCACCAAGAGATTTCTTTAAGCAGTCCTTGTACCTCTTTGGTGCATCTCTGTCTTGGTGGCCAGTGGAGAGCTCGCCATAGAACACAATCTTGGGAAGGCAATGGTCCTCCATTCTGGAGACGTGACCCACCCAGCGCAGTTGGGTCTTCAGCAGCATGGATTCGATGCTTGCGGATCATCATCCTGCTACACTTTGCACAAATGCATTGATCAAGTTTACACCAATCCACTTATTGATGACATAACTCAAAGTGTAGCAAATTGATATACTGTTACGCATCTTATCAAATCTTCACTTTAACCATAGCATTCCCACAAACCATTGATTGGCAAAATCCTGATGGTTTCTGTTATATTGAAAAATCTCTCTCCATTCGGACAACTGTCAGGCAGAGCCATTTGTCTTGTAACATGAAAGTTCCCAGCATGACCACTCTGCCACTTTGTCTAATGAAATCAATTATTGCATCCTCAGTGTTTTGCTGTTAGAGGAGAGATGCAAAATGTTTTGCATAGTTATCAGAACATTCAAAATGGACATACACTGATTCATTGCATTGGTGGAAAGCTTTTAGACAGCAATTCAATATTTCTGTCCTCGAATGTTTTGAATTCTTTTTGACGTTTACTGTGTTGCAACTATAGAACCACTGTTAGTGAAGCAAATTGTGAGTCTCCTAATTAACCTGACAAGCAATCAGGCTAAGAGCCTGAATTCATTGACTTTGCTAAAGTACTTCAAAAGTCAGCCTGCAAATCTACCATTTTAGTCTCACACTGCCTTACCCACTCCTGTAGGATTCCTGTAGTTAAGCCATGCTTTGAAGCTTGAGGTTTCTCAATAGCAAGAACTTAAATAGCCCCATTTATCAATTACACCAGTCACAATGAATTTCTCACTGAAGTCTGCGGACACCATGATTGAAGTAAAAACACTGCTGGAGAAACTCGGCAGGTCAAACAGTGTACTTTGTATAGTAGATACGTAACCAATGTTTCAGGGTGGAGCCTATCAAGGTATGACAAGTTGTGGACAGAAAGGTGCTGATCTTGAACCTAGAGCTGTTTTTGATGTACATTTTGCAAATACCCTGATGAAGGGCTCAAACCCAAAATGTTTTGCATCTTTGCTACATAAATTACACTGTTTGACCTGCTGGTTTCTCCAGCATATGCTTTTACTTCCGCCCCCCCCCCCCCCATAGTTTTCATTTACGTACAGCTTCAGTTATAAAAGGATGTGTGACAAGTGTGGGAAGTGAAGGAGTTCAGGGCAGTGTTACATTCAGGGACATTCAACCTTTACCCTCCTTTCGAATTGTTCTGGATGCTTCTTCTCATTGGAGGCAGTCCAAAGAGTTCACCAGGCAAATATCTGGGATAAGAAGATTTTCTTATCAAGAGTGTCCAGTCAGAATGGATTCCTTGGGATTTAGAAGAATGATGAGTGACCTTATTCAAACACAAATGAAGGGGGCTTGACAGGATGAGCTGAGATGTTTTCACTGGTCAAGGAGGCAAAGATAAATAACCAATGTTTTGGGCCCACTAATCTCTTTGGCGAGCCCAGATTCCTTCACCATGAAGGAAATGTTTTTTGCAGATTATTCATTGCTGAAATGCAGCCGCATTGGGCGCACTCCTGCCCCGCATTGGAGCATCATCTAGCATTTTACAGTAGTGTTTGATCCTGCAGTCCTCTAATATTATGGAGAGAGTGACAGGCATAGTTCTACCTGCAGGAAATTCGCTGAATGTAGGTGATTATTATGAGTTTATGGAAAAAAATCTATGCACAACTCTTCCAATAAAAGGAAGAATGGATTATTGGGTGGCATGCTTGTATGGATTGCGAGAGTAGCATTTGTTGATTATACATTGAGGCTATTGAGAATAAACCTTTGAAATAGAAAATCTCAAAATAATATCTGGAGGCCTGTTGTCAGGGAGACATGGGCCATTTGTTTGATTTTGAAAATGTAGGCAATTTATGGATAAAGTACGGTGTTATGATCTGCTTGACAGCTTCATTGCAAACAGTAAAACACGAAAGTGTGCAGATGCTGTGATTGTAGCGTTGGAGAAACTCAGCAGACCTTGCAGATCTTTACTTCCTTTAGATACTGCAAGTGACATTTAATGCCTTGAACCTTCTACTCAACTTTCTCGTGTCCCATCGATATCCTATTAACACATTGATCTATACTCCTCCCCAGCCCATTTTTAAATTCGGGCACCTGCCTGCTTTTTACTCACACCTTGAAGGGCAATGTATCATTGCCTACTATGGACACCATAAAAACTGTTGAGTTCCTCTGTTTAACATTACAAGTGTCTGATCATTGTTGACTTATTATAACAAGTCTTTTTGCTATGTACATTGCTTTACCAACAATTTTGCAGACTCTCAATCTGAAGCAATCATTCCAAAATGAATATTTGCCACCCATCTTGGGCCAATTCCCCACCCTCACTGAAGTCCACACCTCCAACAACCCCACATCCCAGCATTCTTCATTCCCCCAACCCTCATTCCCCCCCATTCCAGCCCCACCACCCTCGTACCTCAACCTTACCACCTCATGCACTAACTGCCATCACATCCTTAACAGCCCTTAAACCCCAATTTCCATCAACCCCTTCTCTCAATCACCCAACCAAGAATGGAACTCTGAGTTGGGAAGAGGATGTGAAGTAGTGTTGAGAGAATGTAGACAAAGGGCAAGTGATAAAGAATATGGAAGGTAGAATAGAACATGAAAAATGTTTATAAAGAGCAAAGTCCATTAAATTGAGGAAAATTAGATAATGCTGAGGTGGCAATGGATCCATGTCCTTGCACATGGACTTGATGGGCTGAGTAGCCAGCCTCTGTCACAGGGAACAAAATGAATGTTATTTTAATCATCGAAGCCTGGATTCATCGAGAAGCAGCTTCAAGTCATGGAGAGAATTCTGTGCTTTTCAGAGTCCACTGCTGGAGAAACTCCAGTCATTTAACAGCCATAGGAAGTAAATGTTTTGGACCTGGGTCCTTTATCAAGTAGAGGCAGGTGTCTGAATAAAAGAAATGTGGGTGGAGGGGTAGGATCTCATCCTGGGAACAGATGCGAGGTGAATTGACATTTTCGGAGTCTCGCTACGTACCCACTTTTAGTCAGAGTTTGGGTGCGGTAGAGTAGGGGAAGTTGATAAGCCACCCTTGGTGAGGCCCAATATCTCATGAACCTCCATGAACGAGGCAGACAGTTTGCAGCTCAGCCTCCTGAAGGCATCAGAAAACCCAGAAGCTCAATGATTGAAGTTTGGATGACCTTGGCTCTGGAGTGGAGACCAAAGACTCAATTTCCAAAATATCCCAACTTCAAACCCTTTCATTGTAATTAAAACAAGACCATGATGCCAACGCTGCAAAAACACTGATGTTTTTTTTATGTTCTAAGTCTGCAATCACTGATTGCAATAAAACCACAAATGTTGGAGGACCTCAGCAGTTCTCACAGCATCCATAAGTGAAGGTATAAAACCAACACTAGCCCTTCAAGGTATAGAAAAACCCTAGTATCTGGCACTTATGGGGATCGGTTGATACTGCATAAGTGAATTTTCTGGTTCTTGATTTCTGCATGTTGTGTGATTTATGAACTAATGGCAAGTCATGCCATTTTAAACCTCTAATTTTTTTTTTTTTTTTTTTTTTTTTAAACCTCTTTTCCACAATTTTATTTTGTTGGTTACTTGAATTCTGGATACCAGGGGTATTACTGTATAGCTTTACTTCCTATGGATGCTGCAAGACCTGCTGAGTTCCTCCACCATATCTTACATGCATCTTACACATGCATCACCAGGACCTACTTTAAATGTACCTCCTGAGTCTCACCAACTGCTCCTCCTCACTACAACAGGTGGCCATTTAGACAGAAGCCATCCACCATCCTCCACAACAGAACTGAAGTGCATGTAGCTGGGAGAACAGCAGCAACCTTCTGCATCAACTCATTTACCTCCACTTCTTACTGTGAATTCCCTTTCACACTATTGCTTAAACGCAGATTTTATATGCTAGGCACGACTGTTTCTCTGTACAATTGTATCCTCATCTCCCTTCCATTGCTACTTGCAGAGTTAAGTGGTATCCTGCTAACAGGAGCAGGATAACAATATATTTCTATAATGAATGTATACTTCAATTTCACTTTCAAACTCATTTATATTGCCATTGCTTTCATGAAGTTATTGGCTCTTGGCTCATGACTGTTACAACCTTGCATTGGCCTGTATCACAGAACTCATGGAGTGTTGAAAATGTGCCTCCTCCAAGCCAGTATTCTGATTTCACATATTTGCATTTAAACTGTCATCTTTGTGTGGGTCCCCCTTCCACATCTACTAGGTTCAACAAGCTGCCATGTCAGACTGTTTGCCTCATCCCATTGTGAGCATTATTCAGAATATTATGCCAGGAACACTTAGTTCTATGACAGGCACCTTTTTTTAAAAAAAGCTAACCCCCCCCCCAAATCACAAAACTTAGTTCTTGCTTTTCCAAGCACTCGTCACGAATACCCTTAGAGGTCCCACCCAGTCAGTTGCCATGGTTCCCTGCTGAGGATCTTGACTTGCTCCAGAGGATGGGAATAAATGATCATAAAAGCTGAAAAACTGTAGGTATTTGATTATGAAATTCATTAAATAATGTAATGCTGACTGAATGTTTCTCTCTAAGATAATTGCAAGGGTGGAAGAAATGTTCATTTGCTTTGCATGACTAAATTTAATGGCAATGGTGAAACATCCAAAACCCAGTTTAAAGGATGCTGCAAAACCAGAGAAATTAGTGTTGTGCATAGCAGATGTTGGTGATTGGTTAATACATTCACTTTTACCTCATCACTCTTCACAAATACTAACTAATCAAATGCTAGATCTATCCAGCTGATTAAAGCCAGCTGACTCAAAGTATCTTAAAAATTCAGGTGCACTGCATTGAACAGTTCAGCAAGTTAGAATCAGTCAGCATTGCAGTTTGACTGAAACGACCAAAATACTTGGCCACTTGATTCACACAGACAGCAGATGTTGTTGTCAATGTGCACAGGATTAGAGAGATAATTATGGCCTCACTGCACTACCCAAATACCCAAGGGCAGAATTCAAAATGCTCTTTCCCAACACTTGCTAGTTAGCAACAGCCCCTACTTTATAACCTGGTCCTGGAACTAGATCACAGGCAGCAGACTGTGGACTCAGGGCAAGGAACCCATGTAGGCTGCAGGTGACTATTGTCAAAAGACTCAGGAGTGCTGGAGGCTGGCTGAAGGGGTACTATGTATTGGAACTGAGATGAGAGGGTGCTGAAGGCTTCTTGATAGTGTCGGAGGTTTGAATCTGGAGATTGGTTGCGATGACTTGGAATGAGGCCTATATAGCTGCAGGAGGCTGTGGGAGCACTGGAGGTGACTCCCCAGACATTCAATGACTAAAGAGACATTTTGCTTCTAACTCCAAGGGGCACTGGACAGTTTCTGGTGATGGCACATCTTTGTGCCTTTTGGCAGACTAAAGCGAATTTTATTGCATAACAATCCAGAATCAACCTTGAATCTATAATACTCAATCTGCATTTAAAGTATCTGAGAAATGGTGTACGAGGAAAAACGATGGAAATGATACGAGTAAAGAAATGATAAAGGACTCTGGTGAGCAAATTGTAATTCAGGACAAACCGATGCATTTGTACTCCCACAGGCACCACCAAAGTCAGGATTGAACCTTGGTGTCTGGCACTGCGAGGTGTGGGACTACTGTGCTGTTAAATATAGGATACAAGCTTTATTATTTCATGAATTGTAATTCCATTTCAGTTGGAATTGCCTTTCTTCCAATCACTACAATCCATGTTAACATTAACTGAGTGCCAGGTGATCACTTTTTATCCTGATGGAGGCTTATTCCATAATGCACAATTCCATGAATTTCATTAACTGAGCAACAGTTCAAGTGTGTAGTGGAGGTTCGGGTGCAAATTGTTATTGGTAGTGAGAAGGACAAACCATGTGAATTTGACACTGCTGAAACTAGTCCAGCTAAATATAAACAATTAAATAAAACTCAACTGTGGTAAACCACTGTTGCATACAATTGTCTGGTCAGGCACACCCATTGTCCAATTGTCAATGTGGCCCCTCCCAGCAGACTCCTGAATAGAGGACAGTTCTACAGCCCCCCTCAGTGCAGGACAATTGAACAGTATGGATGCGTTGTTCTGAAAAGAATAAAAGCTTATTGGTTTCCCAACAGTTTTTTGAGTAATTGATGCATAAAATTTATTCACCTTTTTTTTTAAATGAAGCAGATCCGGAAGCCAGAAAAGCTGGAGATCGACCCTCAATTGCCCAAGGCATCCACCAATTTTGAGCTCTGTTTGTGCGGTTTTGAAGCATTCCTGCAGGATTCTTCTGCCATTGCATAGAGACCGATAGACTACAAGTGCTGCACTCCCGGGTCGACACCCTGGTGTATTCCATGATCAGGGATGCTACATTGTACCAGGAAGCCATGGACATACACAAAAGATGGTATCTGCATAAGATCAATGTTGTCTAGTGACCCAAAATGACCCGATGAGGGCCTATGACTACAAGGCCACATCCACAGTAGAGTACACAGAGGACCTGATCCAAGATGCCTGCATCATGGGGATCAGGTTGAATGACATCTGACAGACACAGAGCAAGGGGAGGTCAGAATGCAGAGAGCAGTTGAGCTTGCAGGTATGGAGGAGGCAGCTCTCCAGAACATGGAAGCCTACTTGACTGACAACACAGCCACCTCATGGTTACCCTGGGCATGCCATCTTGGGACATGCTGCCACCCCCTCATTCTGCTAATGACTACCACAGCAGTAGTGCTCCATGATCACCTCCCATTGCTTTCATCTGGCTCTGGTGATGAGCCAACCACACCTGTGGTACTACAAGTGCACCCAGAGTGCTACTCCTGTGCCTGGCAAACAGAGGAAGTGCTGCCCAGTGAAGGATTCAACTTGCTCCAGGTGCGGAAAGAAGGGCCATTACACCAAAGTGCACAAGTCAAAATTTCTTCCTAGCAGTGCCACACGTGGATCATGGGGCCACCATCCTGGACACAGTTGTCACCCAGAGCCAGCAGCTCCATGTGCAATCCATGGGGGGGGGACCACCATTTTGAGCACCATCTTCAGGAACCAGCAGCACTGCTTTCAGGCCTGGAGGGGGGCACCATTTTGGACACCACTACTATCCACAACAGCAATGTGCAGTGACCTGATACTAGGCCTCCATCACAATTGATCAGGACAACCCAAATCAACTCACCAGGTCGATGATGGATATTCAGGTAAATGGCCGCATGACGTTACGTATTTGATAGCAGGAGCATGGAGAGCTTCATACACCCAGACACTGGTGCTTTTCCCTTACAGTATTGCTGGTGAACTAGGAGGTCTCTTTGGCATCCAATTCACACAGCAGTCATCTGGGGCTGCTTCATAGTGACTAATGGTGCAGGGTGCTGAATATACAGGCTTTAGGCTGATGGTAATGTTGCAGTTCTGTGCTGCTGTGCTATTGGGACTAGATTTTCAGTATCACCTTAAAAGTGTGATGGAGTTCGACAAGCCTCATGCACCCCTCACTACATTACCAGCAATGTTTTAACTAGCAGCCTCTATTGTTGGATTCCCCAGTTATATGCATCGTGACCGGGGGCCTTCCTTTATGAAGGACGAGCTACCACGGTACCTGTTGGCCAGGGGCATTACCTCAAGCAGGACCACTAGTTATAACCCCTGGAGTAACAGACAGGTTGAGAGGGAGAATTCTACAGTTTGGAAGGCAGTCCTCCTAGCCTTCCAGTCTCCCACTATTAAGAGGACCTCCAGAAGGCATTCCACTCATGTCCCTGCTATGTACTGCTGCAAACGCCACAGTGCGTGAGCATATTTTCCTTTCCCAGGAAATCTCCAACAGAAACCACACCACCAGCATGGCTGATGTCCCCAAGGCCAGTCCTGCACCAGAAGTCTGACCCCCCCCCCCCCCAGTAAAAAGGGTCCACCTCCACCATGCTAACCCCCAATATGCTTATGTGGCATACCCTGTTGAACATGAAGACACTGTCCTTCAGGGACCTGGCTCTCTCAGGGGCCCTGGAAACCACTGCTGATCATCCCACACACACCCTCACTGTTGAACACAATGCACCTGACCCTCAGTACATTTCCTCTGCCCCAAGGGAGGATGCACTACATTGATGACCCAAGACCATCCAGGAACCACAACGCTGCACTACAGCCACAACCAGTACTACAACAGTCCCAGCAAATGGCCAGACCACCCGAAAGACTGAACTGGTGGCTTTTGAATTTGTAGCTTTTTAAGTTCCACTTCACCCCACTGGGCTGGTTTTAAAAGCCAGGGGTGACTGCAGTAAACTACTGTTGCATGCAATTGTCTGGTCAGGCAGACTTATTGGCCAATTTTACCTGTATAAAGGTGACTGTTCCACAGCCCCCTCAGTCGAACAGTATGGATGTGCCTTTGTTAAGTGAATAAAAGCTTATTGGTTTCTCAACAAGTCTTGACTAATCGATAGAGCACAATCAACATCACTGGAATGAGGTGGAGTTGGAGTCTTAGGACAGATTGGGTCATCAGGGAACTGGATGTCATGTTACATCTACTACTGGCAAGGCCAGGATACATTGTCCATCCCTAAATACCCATGGATCAAATCCATCTTCTACAATTGAGCACCTCCTGAAGGCAGGTCAGATGAAATTAACAAATTAACCCCAACACGAGGTGGGTCAAGAGTCACAAGAACAACATTGGAACTACCTTTTCTAAAAATGGTTCAACAAGTTTAGAGCCATTCTTACCATACCTAGTTATTTCAAATTCTAAATTGTCAGAGTTTAAATTTCATGAGCACGGTGATGAGGCTGCCTTAACAAAATACAAGTAGGAGTAGGCCCACTGCCCTCTTAAGTCTGCCACACCATTTAACATGGTTAACCTCCATTCACCACCTCACTAAACCAGTGCCACCCTAAATTGGAGGAGTAACACCTTCCTTATCCATTTATTTCCTCTTGCCTGTGGGCTCAATATTATTTGGCCTACTGAGTTTCTCCAGCAGTGATGGTTTTTACTTCAATCACAGCATCTGCAGACGTTGGTGTTCACTCTGTTCCACAGTCAACCACTTCTGTGCCAGTTCCTCACAGCCCTCAATTCCCCAATCAAAGATGCATCTCCCTTTTCTTTAATGATCTCAAGTAATCTGGCTGCCACATCACACCTGGATAGAAAATTTCAGAGATTTATCAGTATGCATGATGAAACCCCTACACACCTTAGTTTTAAATGACTGCACACACGTTTTCTCATGTAAGGCTTAATCATTGGAAATATCTTAATATCCATTTTAATGCTTCCTTGGAATTTTAGGTTTCAAAAAACTACAATACTACACCACAATTGTACATAAACCAATAAATCTGACCATTTAGTTAAAAGATGTAAACAATTGTAATTTATGATCATTTCCCCCCACTACCCATTTATCCTGTGAGATGCAGACAAAAAGAATCATACTCAGACATCGTGCCCATAGGTTTATTATTTTGAATGGATCTGGAATTCACTCAGGTGTGTGACACAAGACTGATTTCATCCAATGTATGTCAGCAACTTATTTAATTTTGTTCCTTGTGTCTCCTCGACAGCTTCTAAAAGATTGAAGAAGCCACGTACATATGCAGCATTACACTTGGCTGACCATGTATCCTAGATAACCTTTGAAGTCTGCAAAGGGAAACAAACTGGAGAACTGAAACAAAATAACGAATTTTACTGCAGGACTGCTGTAAAGCAACTTCTGATTCTATTAACCTTCAAGAACAAGATGCCATCATATTTTACATCTTGCCTCCATTTTTTTTGCGCAGTACTTTATTTAAATTTTGTGCATCAAAAAATAACCATTACTAAAAAAACAAATTGAAATGGAAAAAACCAATGATACAATTGTCCATGTCTCCAACCCCATTCCCCCATTCCCCCATTCCCCCATTCCCCCATTCCCCCATTCCCCCATTCCCCCATTCCCCCATTCCCCCATTCCCCCATTCCCCCATTCCCCCATTCCCCCATTCCCCCATTCCCCCATTCCCCCATTCCCCCATTCCCCCATTCCCCCATTCCCCCATTCCCCCAGCCAATACACCAGTAAAGTAAAAAGAAAAAGAACAGAAACAAGAAAAAAGGAATTATCAGAATCTGGTATCCAGTTCATAGGATCTGATTTCTTAGCTAGATCTCCAAAAGGGGGAAGAACCAGGACGTGGAACTCAGGAACAGAATAAGAGTCCCTAAATATTCAATTCTGCAAGTATGGCTGCCATACCTGCAAACACATGTTCTTCTACTTCCTTAAATTGAAAGTAATTTTCTCCAGGGGACATTCCATCAGGCTATGTCCAGAAGGGAATTCTTCTTCTTTCTTTGGCTTGGCTTCGCGGACGAAGATTTATGGAGGGGGTAAAAGTCCACGTCAGCTGCAGGCTTGTTTGTGGCTGACAAGTCCGATGCGGGACAGGCAGACACGGTTGCAGCGGCTGCAGGGGAAAATTGGTTGGTTGGGTGTTGGGTTTTTCCTCCTTTGCCTTTTGTCAGTGAGGTGGGCTCTGCGGTCTTCTTCAAAGGAGGTTGCTGCCCGCCAAACTGTGAGGCGCCAAGATGCACGGCTTGAGGCGATATCAGCCCACTGGCGGTGGTCAATGTTGCAGGCACCAAGAGATTTCTTTAGGCAGTCCTTGTACCTTTTCTTTGGTGCACCTCTGTCGCGGTGGCCAGTGAAGAGCTCGCCATATAACACGATCTTGGGAAGGCGATGGTCCTCCATTCTGGAGACGTGACCCATCCAGCGCAGCTGGATCTTCAGCAGCGTGGACTCGATGCTGTCGACCTCTGCCATCTCGAGTACTTCGACGTTAGGGATGAAAGCGCTCCAATGGATGTTGAGGATGGAGCGGAGACAACGCTCACAAAGATAAGCGTATACAGAGCCGTTGTCATACCCACACTCCTGTTCGGCTCCGAATCATGGGTCCTCTACCGGCATCACCTACGGCTCCTAGAACGCTTCCACCAGAAGGGAATTAGACTTCCAAGTAATCACAATACATTTCCTGGTCACCGCCAATGCAACTTTAAGAAATTCTAATCGATTCTTGGGCAGTTTCATTTTGGATTTTTATTTCCACACTATTTCCTGGGAGAAACAATTCTAGACATTGTGGCAATTGCTTCCCAACAATTTGTTCTAATTTGTAAATTTTTCCTTTCACTTCAGAAAATGACCAGATGGAATGTAAAAAGGTTCCCATTTCTTCACTGCATCCAAAACATTAGAATTTAATTTATGTGATTTCTGTGGGGTAAGATCTAGATGAAAAATTATATTGCACCAATTTATATCTTAGATCAATTTATTGGTTATGCTGTCCTGACATGAATCAGATTAGTTCTCATCATAAATACTAATATTCAAGTCTGATTCCCATCTTTGTTTTGATTTATACAACTCCTTGTTAGGAGTGCTGATGTAGATGTAAACTGTGTTTCCCTTTTGAATCAATCTCCATTTCACTGCACTCTGGTAAAATTATGGTTAGTCCTAATTCATTTCTGAAAAAAGATCTTAATTGAAAGTAGCAGAAGATTATATTAAGAATATTATTTATATTTTAACTGTTCAAATGACATTAATTGCCCTTGCAGATAACAACCTTCCACAGATCTGATCCCTTTACAATATTATGTATGTAGAATTTTATTATCCATTGTTAAGATTTATTTTGAGTCAAGGACATTCTTAGAGATATTTTTCCTTTTGATCCAATTATACCATTTAATTTGTAACAAATATTCAAAATATGCTTTGTTAAAGGTGCTTCCTTTCCTCCAGAAATAGATTTAATATCCCATTTATATACACAAGATCTTCTGCTACTCTCTCCCTGACTTTCTGGAGTTCAATTTCCACACATGAAAGCTTGTCTCTTCTGTCAGAAGGAAGACAGAAATTTCATCTAGGCTGCCCAATAGTAACATTTAAAATTTGGGAGTTGCAAATCCACCCATTGGTATTCATTTGTATTCCATTCTTTGACCATCTAAATTATGTATTTCTTTGACAATTTGTATAATCCCATCAATTAATGGCATAATCCCACTCTTATCCCAATTTATTTTATACCCAGAAGCCCTCTCAGATTTCTAGCTGTAAATGCAACATTTACAAAGAAGTTTCTGGTTCTGTCAGATATATTAATACATCACCTGCAAACAGACTGATGTTCATCTTGGTCAACCCTGAACCCCTTAATGTCTGGTAATTTCTGCCAAAGATTCTAATAGCCAATATGAAAGGAGACAGAGATAATGGACATCCTTGTCTATTAGATCTTGACAGTGGGAATTTTGAAAATACTTGGCCAGTCGTCACAACTCTGGCCTTAGACTCATTATATAGAGCTCAAATCAGTTTATAAAGTTTTCACCCAATCCAAACTTCTCCAGTACTTTAAATTTAAAAAATCCCACTCCAATCTATCAAAAACCTTTTCCATGTCCAAAGCAACCGCTATACTTAAAATCACCTTTTTTCTGGGCCAAATGAATTATACTAAGCAATCTGATTACATAGTCCACTGATTGCCTTAACAAATCCTGTTTGATCCTGTTTTGGTAAAAATTTTGCTAATCTGTTAGCCAAAGCTGTCACTAGTATTTCAGTCCTTATTCAACAATGAAATCAGCCTTTGTTTCAATGGATCTGTCTTTTTTGAGAATTACCATTATTGCTGCTGAGAAAGAATCCAGCAAGGTATGTAATCCAACCACTTGATTTAGTACCTCCATTAAAAAGACATCAACAATCCTTAAATTCCAGTGGAAAACAGTCCTCTCTGGGAGATCTATTAACATGCAATTAATTCAATGCCTCCTCTATCTCCAATTGATTAAAAGATGCATAGAGTTCCATCTGCTCAACCAAAACTAAATTCAGGAAGACCAATTGTGACAAATAATCATTTATTTCATTAAAATCTGAGATTCCAATTTATCTAATTTGAAATAGAATGATTTGAAGGCTTCATTAATTTCCTGCTGCTTCTAAGAGTTTCTATTGGCTTCTGTTTCAATGGAATCAATTGTTCTAGAGAACAATTGTTTTCAGTTGCCAAGATAGGACCTTATGAGCACTTTTCCCCTAGCTCGTAGTACCTTTGTTTTGTTCTCATTTTTCTCTCTCTCTCAAGTTTGTAATTATTACATTCAAGCTTTTTATTAAAAAGTTCTTAGTTTCTGTTTTGGAGTTCCTCAATGTTTCAATTAGTCTTCCTCCCTTGTGCTGTTTTTTTTTTTATATAAAGGTATAATTATTTGACCCCTTTAAATAAACTTTTAAAGTGTCCCATATAGTAAATTTATTGGCAGTAGAATGACAGTTTGTCTTCTCAAAAATGGATTGAAAATTATCAGGCATAACAATTGATAGAGGTGAATGGTCTGATGAGTAATCTCACCTTATACTCAATTTCCATGATTTTATCCTGCAAATGCACTGATAATAAAAAAAATCTGTCCTGGAGTACAAATCATGTTTATTAGAGTAAAAGGAGTAATCTCTCAGATGTAATTTCTTCCAGGTGTCCATGAAATTAAGCTCTCTTTGAAACCAAGGTGACCCTGGCCACTGCTCTTGTCGATTTGTCCAAAATGGGATCCAGACAAGAATTAAAATTCCATGCAACTATTACATTTTGATGTTCATCTGCCAATTTGAAAAGTTTTTAAATAAACCTTTCAGCTACATTTTGGGGTACACAAATTTAAACAGGGTCCAACATTCAGAATATATCTAAATGTACCTTCACATACCTACCTGCTGGGTCAGTTACAACATTCTGTATTACAACTGGAAGATTTTATTTTAAGATCACAATTCCCCTCGCTTCTGAATTAAAGGATACTGTAACCTGGCTCACCCAATCTCTTTTCAATTTTTGATATTCCTCAAAAAATTTTTCCTGGAGGCAGGCCAGGTCTGCTGCCATTTTCTTAATATACCAGAGTACTCTTCCTTTTCACAGGGTTGTTTAAATCATTAAGATTGATAGTAACAAACTTGACCATTATCAGATTATTATGTTGATTTCTGTTATCCTTCATCACATCTATCCACACTCCCTCCCCCAGAGATCCAAATTTCCTTTTCTTCCACTGCTGGACCCAAACCTGCCAATAGTTCCAATAGAAAAAGATCAAATATATTTGTAGAAATAAAAAGATATTTTCATACCTATAAAAAAAATCAGAACAAAACTTAAATCCCCCTATAAGTGTTGACAAGCTCAAAACTCTACCCAACTTACTATTATAGGCTATGACCAATGAATAAATACACATCTGGTGTGAAAAAGACAAACCCTGGGGCCCCCCAACTCCCTAGAAATTGACATGCAAATATTGACTGTTCCATAATTACAAAAGGAATAATTCCAACAATTACATACAAATGTAAAAAATAGTGTTGCCATCTACTAAACTTCATCAACCCTCTAGACTGGCAGTTGATCAAAAATCTATTTTCACCATTTGGTATCATGATCTTCAGGATGGCAGTATGGTGCAAAATAAAGTCATAGCCAGTTTTCCACAGTATCTTTTATAAGATTAAATTCCTGTCTACGTCTCAAAAGTAACACACTGATGTCCAGATAGTAAATCTTTTCTCCTTCATATTCAAGTGGTATGCTGCCCCACCCCCCACCCTTTGCTTTTTTTGGTCACTCCTCTAAGAATTCTCTCATTCTGAATTCAGACATTCTGCCCTGGAAAAGGGAGGGTGACAAGTGATCTATGCACTCTCTATTTCAATGTGGTCTTCCAATTTATCTTGTCCAAAAATTCTAGGTAGCCAATCTTAAATATGTAACTGCATTAACACTTTCAATTCCTTCCTCAAAGCCTACAATTTTAACATTGAGAAAATTTTAGTCGGAGAAACATCAATTTTATCCCAAAGTCTGACTTTCTCTGATCCCAAATGCCAACATCTTTATCCAAACTGGTTACTTTATCCATAACTTCATTTTTCTCTTCAACATCAACTCTTTCATTTAGTGACTCCAACTCCTTCCATCTTCATTATTACTTTTAAAATATTATCAAGTTTCTCATTTGTATTTTTTTTTTCTATTCAAAGCTCTTAAGACCATCTATATTATGCCTAGACTTAACTTTACCTTTTGCTCTGGCAGCCTCTTCTGAAGCTGATTCTTATGAACTCACATTTTTGACAAATACTCATCTTCTCTTCAGACTTTTGCAGTTGTACACTTGTGCGCTGAGTCAAAGATTTCCCCCAGCAGCTGATTCTGTTGCTAACACTCGAGGTTGCAGTGCTGGAGCCAGGAAGAGGCAAGAGAAACTTCATCCACAGGCTTCTTGCTATGCAAGGTTCTTTGCTCCCTCGCACCTTCCTTCTGCTGCAGTGTTCCAGAGGCCGCCAGGTGCCTCCTGTTCTTCTTTGAACCCATTACTAAATAAGTTCAAATAGCATTTAGACAAAAGTTGTGTTAAATCTCTAAAAAAAATTCCAGGAAGGCTGAAACTTGTATCCAATCTCTCATTACCACACATCTCTTCACATTTGCCTCCTCATATTGAACATTACAAGAAGTGTCTAAATATTGCAAGGCAGGTGGCACTGAAAATAGTTTTTACAACAAGGTAATTATTCACAAAAATTTATTTGCCTTGATAACCTATCTGAGCCTTCAGGTACTTCATTGCTAGTGAATTATTTCTGCACACCATTTCAATATTGCCCCATCAGCAATTGTTTAGGTTGCAGTCTTGGGAAGTTAACAAGTCCCTTTGAGTAGCTTTGTTGGCCTTATTTGTGGCATAGGTGTGACTCTTCCCAATAGAATTTTAGGAGGTTATTTCTTATCCACTTCATGTCCAAGATCAGATTTATAGGAGAGCCAAGAGTGATGGGGGAATCATTTAATATTAAGGATTTAAGAATCCTCCAAACCTCTATAATCAATGTCATTATTCATTTCGCAATTACAATAATTTACAGATGTCATTGTTGACTATTTAAGCTTCCATTTCAAAACTGAAAAGGAAGTTCAAGAGCTGAAAAATGTTTTTAATATTTTATCCCAGTTGCCATGCCAATATAAACGATAGTGGCAAGATTCTAAAGCATTTTCATCAGTAATTTTTTTTTTTGAAATTCTATTTAGTTCATCTACTAAGAGAAGTCTTGTCCAACTTACACCACGAACTAAAAAGGAACATTAACTTTATGGATAACTGATCTTCATTTAGTTATGAGCCCAAGGGACCCCAAAACTCCGCAGCAATAGATATTCACCAAGACAAATGGTTACTTAAACAAAAGTTGCTTTTAATCATCTTAAAAGATGAAAATAGTTCACACTTTAACTCATCACTATTGACTTACTTAACCTCCTTCTAATTCTAAGCATATGTGTGTAAGATCAGAAAAGTTATTTGGTTCACAGTCCAATCTCACTTCTCATTCCTCCAAGTTCACTGGATGCAGGCAATTCTTATACTGTGCACAGAACTTAACATTTATAAAGTCCACCATACTTTGGTGCTTGAAAGGTAAATGGTTACTGCTCAGGAAGGTTGTCAGTTTTCAGAGAGATTTGTTGTGCAATGACATCCACAACAGATTCCTTTTTCATCAGCCATTCCAGTGTCTTGCTGACAAAACTTGTTCCTTTAGGGTTCTCCAGATGATAACCTCTCAGGTCACCAGAGTTCTTTTTCCCTTATTCCAAGTGAAACACTAGACAGCCAGTCCTCTCCTCTTGCATGAGCCACAAGGGCTTTGATCAGGCAGTCTTCTAAAATGAGGCTTTCCACAAGCTTGCCAGCTTGTCCTGTTCCAGTCCTAGCTGCTTCTGCTGGCTGTAACACAGTACAAGTGATTTGTGTGTGTCTCTCTGCATTTCCAGAAGTGCATGACCCTCTTAGAACAACAGTTTTTTTTCCCCCCCAGACAATCTGTGGCTCCAAGATCTTTAATCTGTTGCCTTTTGTAAACAATCCATCAGTGAAATCTCTTGAGCACTCTTCAAAGCTCTTGCAAAGGCTTTGGAGCCGATAATGTCTAGCATAGGGCAAAGCTGCAGTATTTTAAATAAGATTTGTTTTAAAGTGTTTTATATGTGACCTACTCTAATAAACCTTTCCCAATTTATCTCCCAAAAAATATCTACATACAGTTTTTAATGCAATAATGTCTTGAATGACTGATCCATTTCTCATTGATGCAACTTGTAGAAAAGCACAAATGTGTTATGTGCAGAACTGTACCAGTTACTAATACAAAAGGAAAAGCAAAAACTTAGAGTCAATATCTAAAACATCAACTCCTATCCTCTGAACACCCTGCAATCATTTTAACTTTTCGTCTATCTTGCAACTTAGGATGGAAATCACTTTATCAGAAGGGTTAATTTAGCCAAATTTATGTTAGAAATTCATTCCTTAGCAACAGAATGCAGGTTAAATCTTTGATTTTACAAGGCCAGTTATCAGAAAGCTCCCCACATCTGACTGCTTTTTGATACTCATGCACATCCCCTCACATGCGATCTCCCTTTGCAGGTCTGTGAGAGAATTGTTTAAAATGAAGAGTTGCTGCGTGGCTTCAAGTCCAACTGTTGTGTCCACAGGGAGTTCTGTTTATGTCTGGTGCATGGACAGAACTTTATTCCAATAAAAGCTAAACGTTTAAGGAATGGGTGAGAGATAATTGCACATTCTGTAAACATTTAAATTGAGAACAGATGGAATTTGTAAAAATGAATACAAGTTACAAGGTCAGCAAGCCTGGTTTGTTACAACTTTTGACACATTTCACAGAGAGACACTGCAGATGCTGGTATTCTTGAGCAAACCAGATGCTGGAGACCTACTTTGAGAATATGCAGTGGAATAGAGAAACAAAAATGAAGAAGCAGGAATTATCTAGCACCAATGAAAACTTTATACCCATAGATGCTGCCAGGCCTGCTGAGTTCTGCCAACATCCCATTGCTTGTTGCTGATAAGATGCAAACCAGTCTTTCAAGAAACTAACTATCCAAAAAGGAGACAGACTGAGCTAGAATTCAGAATTTACATTGGAGGTTTGTGGCCAGATTAACGCGAACTACTCTTTTCAGATGATGCCGCTTTAGTTGCCCATTCAGAGCCAGCTCTTCAGCGCTTGACGTCCTGTTTTGCGGAAACTGCCAAAATGTTTGGCCTGGAAGTCAGCCTGAAGAAAACGGAGGTCCTCCATCAGCCAGCTCCCCACCATGACTACCAGCCCCCCCACATCTCCATCGGACACACAAAACTCAAAACGGTTAACCAGTTTACCTATCTCGGCTGCACCATTTCATCAGATGCAAGGATCGACAAAGAGATAGACAACAGACTCGCCAAGGCAAATAGCGCCTTTGGAAGACTACACAAAAGAGTCTGGAAAAACAACCAACTGAAAAACCTCACAAAGATAAGCGTATACAGAGCCGTTGTCATACCCACGCTCCTGTTCGGCTCCGAATCATGGGTCCTCTACCGGCATCACCTACGGCTCCTAGAATGCTTCCACTAGCGTTGTCTCCGCTCCATCCTCAACATTCATTGGAGCGCTTTCATCCCTAACGTCGAAGTACTCGAGATGGCAGAGGTCGACAGCATCGAGTCCACGCTGCTGAAGATCCAGCTGCGCTGGGTGGGTCACGTCTCCAGAATGGAGGACCATCGCCTTCCCAAGATCGTGTTATATGGCGAGCTTTCCACTGGCCACCGTGACAGAGGTGCACCAAAGAAAAGGTACAAGGACTGCCTAAAGAAATCTCTTGGTGCCTGCCACATTGACCACCGCAAGTGGGCTGATATCACCTCAAACCGTGCATCTTGGCGCCTCAGTTTGGTGGGCAGCAACCTCCTTTGAAGAAGACCGCAGAGCCCACCTCACTGACAAAAGGCAAAGGAGGAAAAACCCAACACCCAACCCCAACCAACCAATTTTCCCCTGCAACCGTGTCTGCCTATCCCGCATCGGACTTGTCAGCCACAAACGAGCCTGCAGCTGACGTGGACATTTACCCCCTCCATAAATCTTCGTCCGCGAAGCCAAGTCAAAGAAGAAATCAGAGACAATTCCACATTAATGGAATACGAATCCTGCAGCTCAAGTCATGTCTGGGAGAGTGTTACTTTATGATAAAAGTAGCAAAATCCTTCATTTACAGAAGGGCTTTTCCATTGAGGCAAGATTGTGATCCATTCGGAGTCTGAATCTGATGTCTGGGTTCATTCAACTTTCCACCACCCAGGCGTTTGAGGTTCCTTTGTGCTGTTGTATAATTATTTTAATCTTTGTCCTATGTATTTCACAACAGGTGTCCATCCTGTTTACATTGGGTTATAATCATGGAACCTCTTACCTTTTATAGCTCTTCTACCTCACACATTCAGAAGAGAAGACAGCTGCCGTAAATTCTGTGCCCTGAATAAACTGTCTTGCTTTACCAGCCTGCTGACTTTGCATTCCAATTACTATTACAAATTCCACAAACCTTTGAAGAAGTGATTTTCTTAAGGATGTCAAAACAAAATTACTGTTTATTGTTGTTATATTATTGCAAGTTTAATATGGCAAGATTAAGTCATGGCATTGTTAGTGAGATTATACCATTTTCTCCTTAATATATCAAATCTCTCACTATATTATGTGCCGAGCACATGAAACAAAAATAAAAACAGCCCCAGACTGTAGTCTGAAAATCTAATGAACCCAGATAGTGCACACTATTTCCACTCTTCAGTTAAATGACCAAGTTTGGTTATAACTGTCCATTCAATGAATGGAGAGTTTGCCATATGCAAAAGAATAACGTACAGATGTAATGAACATTTCCGCCGCGCGCCCCCATTTCCGCCGCGCGCCCCCATTTCCGCCGCGCGCCCCCATTTCCGCCGCGCGCCCCCATTTCCGCCGCGCGCCCCCATTTCCGCCGCGCGCCCCCATTTCCGCCGCGCGCCCCCATTTCCGCCGCGCGCCCCCATTTCCGCCGCGCGCCCCCATTTCCGCCGCGCGCCCCCATTTCCGCCGCGCGCCCCCATTTCCGCCGCGCGCCCCCATTTCCGCCGCGCGCCCCCATTTCCGCCGCGCGCCCCCATTTCCGCCGCGCGCCCCCATTTCCGCCGCGCGCCCCCATTTCCGCCGCGCGCCCCCATTTCCGCCGCGCGCCCCCATTTCCGCCGCGCGCCCCCATTTCCGCCGCGCGCCCCCATTTCCGCCGCGCGCCCCCATTTCCGCCGCGCGCCCCCATTTCCGCCGCGCGCCCCCATTTCCGCCGCGCGCCCCCATTTCCGCCGCGCGCCCCCATTTCCGCCGCGCGCCCCCATTTCCGCCGCGCGCCCCCATTTCCGCCGCGCGCCCCCATTTCCGCCGCGCGCCCCCATTTCCGCCGCGCGCCCCCATTTCCGCCGCGCGCCCCCATTTCCGCCGCGCGCCCCCATTTCCGCCGCGCGCCCCCATTTCCGCCGCGCGCCCCCATTTCCGCCGCGCGCCCCCATTTCCGCCGCGCGCCCCCATTTCCGCCGCGCGCCCCCATTAATCTTGTTGATTAATTTCCAAAATATTGCAGTACAATTGAAGTTTGAAAAGGCAGCATGCAGGAACGTTGGCCCAACTCTAGGAAGCTGGCAAGGTCTCTGATCATATCTGGAAGGAAGGTTGCAGAAATATGCAGAGAATGTTCACTGGGCAAATTCCTGGGACGAAGGGGTAGATAACGAAGACAGATTCCAAGCAATAGTGCAAACAGGCTTTTTGCCCAACATGCCCACTTCAACCAAGGTGCCAGTCTGGGTTGGCCCAAATTTTAGTTCATATCCTTGTAATCCCTTCTTGTCCATAAAGGTGTCCAAATGCCTTTTAAATATTGCAATTCTACCCACTTCCATAGCTTCTTCTGACAAGGGCTGATTAAATAGGTTGGACTCATTGAAGTCTCGGAAAATAAAAGGTGACCTGGTTGTGACAAATTCTGAAGGGGAATTGATAGCGCAGCTGCTGAGAGGACATTTCCCCTAGTGGGGGGAATGTAGAACTAGTGGGTTGTACACCCCAAGAAGCTACCTGTTTGAGAGAGGAAGAGGTCTCATCTCAGGCTGGTGTCTTTGGAATTCCCTATTGCATGGGACCATATGATTGAAGTAAAAACAATGCTGGAGAAACTCAGCAGGTCAAGCCATGTACTTCATATAGCAAAGATACACAACTAACTTTTTAGGCTTGAGCCCTTCATGTCAGCTTCAGATTCAAGATCACCTTCTGTCTGTCAGCATCTGATGCCTCTCATGTCAGTGTCCAACAATAGTCAACCAGCATTGATGAACTCCAGTTGCTCTGATACCCTTTTTCCATTGTCACAATGTCCTTGTCAAACCTTTCACCATGTTTGTCACTGACTGCCTCAAGATCAGCTGGGAAGAAGTCCAAGTGAGCACACAAAAATTAATTTCCAATGACATGTTGCACCATGTATTCCTTTGCTGGAAAGAAACTTCAAATATAACAGGAAATCAAAAACAAGTTGCATCTTAAAAGGAGTATCTGATAAGAAAAGTTTAAGGTGAATTTCATGATCAGCTGCCCAAAATCCACAACACCCAAATCTGTTCAAAAGATCTTGTCTAGTATTATGGACTGCTATTTTGCACTTGAATTCATGTGAATTGTATGTCCCTTTTAAATTAAGAGTTTATTATAGTTTTGTTTTGACAAGTTTGGTTGCAGCAATATTGGTGCATATTTTTCTTTCTTCTTTCTTTGGCTTGGCTTCGCGGACGAAGATTTATGGAGGGGGTAAAAAAGTCCACGTCAGCTGCAGGCTCGTTTGTGGCTGACCAGTCCGATGCGGGACAGGCAGACACGATTGCAGCGGTTGCAAGGGAAAATTGGTTGGTTGGGGTTGGGTGTTGGGTTTTTCCTCCTTTGCCTTTTGTCAGTGAGGTGGGCTCTGCGGTCTTCTTCAAAGGAGGCTGCTGCCCGCCAAACTGTGAGGCGCCAAGATGCACGGTTTGAGGCGTTATCAGCCCACTGGCGGTGGTCAATGTGGCAGGCACCAAGAGATTTCTTTAGGCAGTCCTTGTACCTTTTCTTTGGTGCACCTCTGTCACGGTGGCCAGTGGAGAGCTCGCCATATAATACGATCTTGGGAAGGCGATGGTCCTCCATTCTGGAGACGTGACCCATCCAGCGCAGCTGGATCTTCAGCAGCGTGGACTCGATGCTGTCGACCTCTGCCATCTCGAGTACCTCGACGTTAGGGGTGTGAGCGCTCCAATGGATGTTGAGGATGGAGCGGAGACAATGCTGGTGGAAGCGTTCTAGGAGCCGTAGGTGGTGCCGGTAGAGGACCCATGATTCGGAGCCGAACAGGAGTGTGGGTATGACAACGGCTCTGTATACGCTTATCTTTGTGAGGTTTTTCAGTTGGTTGTTTTTCCAGACTCTTTTGTGTTGCCCATTCAGAGCCAGCTCTTCAGCGCTTGACGTCCTGCTTTGCGGAAACTGCCAAAATGTTTGGCCTGGAAGTCAGCCTGAAGAAAACTGAGGTCCTCCATCAGCCAGCTGCCCACCATGACTACCAGCCCCCCCACATCTCCATCGGGCACACAAAACTCAAAACGGTCAACCAGTTTACCTATCTCGGCTGCACCATTTCATCAGATGCAAGGATCGACAATGAGATAGACAACAGACTCGCCAAGGCAAATAGCGCCTTTGGAAGACTACACAAAAGAGTCTGGAAAAACAACCAACTGATTGGTGCATATATACATTGTACAATGTGCATGACAAATTCATTACATAATGCCACTGCTTTTAAATCTTCATTTATGACTTCCAAGATTTCCTGCACACCATCACTCCTCCAGAATCCCAAGCATATTTTACAATCTAGTCAAGAACATGGTGGTTAACAAATCAGTACAAAGGTACCCGAATTATTGGATCACACTTTAAGAGTTCCACATCACTAGTAGGTGTTCAGCAAAGTGGTCACCCAATCTTTATTACGTACACAAGTTGTCAATATCTAATGTGACAGTATTTAGAGGTGGTTTGGTAGGAATTGTTAGAGCAGCTTGCACATGCACAGAATTAGAAAGAAGGCCTCAAGGATTGTGGAGGAGCATGTGATCTTTGTAGGCAGAGGAGAACAGTTTTGATCTCAGAGAGGGAGGGTATGAATCAGAGGAGAGACTAAGAAATCCATTCTAGAGGGACAAGCTGGCAAACTTTGGAAGGCTGCCTGGCAAAAGGAGAAGACTGGCGATGTGAAAGGTGACCTGAAAGAAAGCAAACCCTGAAGGGGACAGGTTTCATCAGCAAGACTGATCGAGAAGGAATCAGTTGCAGATGTCCTGGAAAAGGAATCTCTGTAAACCAGCAAGAACCCTCCTGAGTGGTAACCATTTGCCTGTTAAGCAACAAAGACTGGTGAACTTTGTTAATGCTAACTTCTGTGCCCAGTACAAGAATTGCCTGCAACCAGTGAGATTGGACTGTGATCCAAAGAACTTTACTCATCTTAAATATACATTACACAGACCTGCACTTAGTATTAGAGGGGGATTAAGTAGTTAGGTAAGTTAAGTAACAAGTTAAAGTTCAATTCTGTTCTCTTGTTCAATTGTAATTAAAAATTCCTTTTGTTTAAGTAACCCTGTGTTGTGGTGAATCTCTCTTGCTGGTGATTTTTGGGGTCCTCTGGACTCCGTAAAACTAGAACGTCTTCATTGTGCAGGATTCAAGAAAGTCTTCAAAATGAATCATAGAAGTGTCCACGAGGTGTATTTGCAGTTGCTCACAAAAAACTTCCCAGTAGGAAATACTGGAGTGTACACAAGAAAACTTCCCAGTGTACTTCCAATCAGTTAACAGCCTAGTATAAGGAATTGAAGAAACTCAAGTTTCAGATCAGAGAAGCAAATAAATGAAGGATTCAAATGCTTTAATTACAAGAATAATAATCCTCCAATTTATGTTAATAGTTTAGATAATGATTTCTAACAATTTATGCCTTTGAAATTTTATTTACAGTGGTTTCTCAGATAAAATCAGTTTGGAAATATAATTCAATTTTTAATGCAATTTTTAGTGTAATAAAAGTGTCTTTTGTTACAAACTGCAACTTTACTCTTGTAGACAGCTGGTATCATTCCAAACAGGAATTGAGTATTAGGGACAAACCTTTCTGCGTCAGTCTGTGATTGCCACTCTTGCAGTTTCTGCTTTGCTGGTAGGGCTTAACCTAGTGTGCAAAACAGTCTGAAATCAAAATTGCAGGCAAAGTAATCACACTATTAGAAATACTATTCAGCTTTCAGCAGGTCAGTTCTAGTACGATTCCCAGAGCCATTTCTTACTGAAAATATCGTGAGCATGTGATACACATCCTTGTATTTCCATAGGCCAGGCAATACATAGAACAGTACAGCACCAGATTAGGCCCTTTGATTTCAGTATCACATACAGCCCTGAGATTCCTTTTTCCTGTGGGCACAGCAAAATTGGAACTAATTGGTAGTGCACAAAATAAACTGTAGTGTAAATGTGTAAAAATTGTAAACATTACAAATGTAAACAAATTGACTGATTTTTCTTTTGTTCTCTATTGCACAAAGTGCACAATGAGTGGGTTTGTCAATGAGGAGTCTGATGGTGGAAGGGTAGCAGCTGTTCCTGAACAATCTGCAAGGGTCCTTCCTGATGGCAGCAGCAAGAACAGTGTGTGCTGGGTGGTAAACATCTCTTATGATTGCTGCTGCCCTCCAACAGCAGCATCCCCTGTAGATATACTTAATAGTGGGGAGGATTTTGCCCGAAATGTCCTGGGCTGTGTCCACAACCTTTTAGAGGGCTTTATGCTCAGTGTTATTGGTGTTACCATACCAGACCATGATGCAGCCAGTCAGCACACCTCTGTACAAATTTGCTGGATTTCTGGTGTCATACCAAACCTCCACAAACTCCAGAGGAAGCAGATGAGCTGATGTGCTTTCTTCAAAGCCATTGAGGTGTTCAGTCCAGAAAAGATCCCCCAGATAGTGACTCCCAAGAACCTAAATTTGCTCACCCTCTCCACCACCGATCCACCATTGTATACCACTTGCTTTCCTTTCCTGAAGTCAACAATCAGCTTAGTTTTGTTGATATTGAGTGCAAGGATGTTGTTGGTGCACCATTCAGCCAAGTTTTCAATCTCCTTTCTGTATGCTGACTCATCACCTTCCTTTATACAACCAACTACCATGGTATCAGCAAATTTTTTAAATGTTATTGTCATACCAAGCTACACAGTTGTAGGTGCAAAGTGAATAGAGCAGGGGCCCAAGAACACAGCATGTCTCCCCCAAACTAAATATTCTATGCCTGTACATGATGCATATCCCTCCATTTTCTTGTGTCTCAAGGCTTCTCAAATAACCTTTATCTGCAGCATATTCCAGGAACTCACCACTTTAAAAACCATGCTCCCCACACGTGACATTTAAATCCACCTCTCCTTCAATACACATCTTTTTTTTAAAAAAGGAATACACACACTGGGAACAAGGTTTTGATTGAGTTCTCAATTACTATTATTTTCACAAACTTCCATCATGTCTCCCTTCAGCCTTTGACTCTCCAAAGTAAAAAAGAAAAACGTTTATTCAATTTCTCCTTCCAACTCACATCACATCCTCACTGTGATGCGTCAACTAGAGTTGCATACAATTATCCAACTGAGGTATAGCCATAGTTTCATAATCGCTGAACATGGCTTTCTCTCTACCACCAATCAGCCTTCATCTACATATCTTCCATTACCACACATCTGCCTAGCCCCCCTCCACCTCAGAAGCCACACTTACCACCCCTCTAGCCTCCATCTCCAAAATATTCTCCCCCACCACCAGACACTTTAGCCTCTCCTCCCTACCCTCCAACATCCACTCCTCCTGCCCCACCAATCATCCCCTTAGCACCTACCCCATGACTGCACAAGATGCCCCACTTGCACCCACATCTCCTCCCTCACCACCATTCAGGGCTCCAAACTATCCTTCCAAGTGAAGCAACATTTCACTTGTGAATCTTCGGGGTCATCTACAGCATCCAGTGCTCTTGTTTGTGGACTCCTCCACAGAGAGACTGGATGCAAACTAGGAGATCACTTTGTTGATCACCTGGCTCTGACCAGTCCACCATAATAGCAGGAATCATCCTGTGGCTACCTATTTCAATCTCCTATCCCATTTCCTTGCTGGCATGTCTGTCCATGGTCTCATGCACTGCCAGAGAAACCACCTGCAAACTGGAGGACCAACACCATCTCCATCTGGGCACCCTCCTACTGGATGGCATTAATATCAATTTCTTTGATTTGTTTAAATCACCCCCCACCCTCCTCCTTCCTCTTTCCTGTCACCCTTCCCCTAGCTCTATGCCTCTCCCTTCCATTTTTTTCCTCTTCTATTTCTCTTTCTGAACCAAAATCAATTCTCACCTTTCCTCATACAATTTTTGTTTTTCTGGACTCATCTGGCCAATCTTTACTCTTGATGCCTTCCTGTTTTTTTCTTATTACTTGATTGATGCACCATCAATCACTAAGACTATTGTAGAGAAACCTTATTCACTTGAGAATTTAGTATCTCCTTACTGTTTGGCTGACCTACACTGAGTACTGGGGAGCTGTGGAACAGTCACCTTCATACAGAAACCTGTGGGGAGGGGCCACAGGTACAATTGGGCCAATAGGTGTGCTTGACCAGATGATTAATTATTCATGAGTCGTTTACCACAACCTGTTTGCCTTTTCCCCCTTTTCCTCTTTCCAGTTCATCAACCCATCCAACCATCCCTCCTCCCCTCAATGCAGCTGTCCCCTCCCTTTTTCCACCCATCATCTGCCTTTGCAACCCCCTTCCCCCCCCCACCCTGCACCCACCAACCCACTTGTTCAGATGTCTGGCATTTTCTCATACTTTGAAGGGCTCAAGCCTGAAACAGTAGTTATGCATCTTTAACTTTGCTAATATAAAGGACACTGACTTGCTGAGCTGCTCCAGTGTTTTTTTACTTCAACCACTGTCTACAGAATTTTAATTTACTACAGAAATGAGGAGGAACTCAGCTGGTCTTACAGCATCCAGGGGGGGGGGGGGGGGAAAGAAAGACATTTACTGATATTTTTGGTCTGACCCCTTATTCAAGTAATAAGGAAACAACAAGAGGTTAGAGGAAAGGGATGAGAAGGTTGGGGGGGGTGTCTGAGGGTATAGATGGAAGGTGGAGAGAGGTTGGAAGGGGGGTGGTTATGGGGGTGGGGGAAGGAGTTCTATTCTTTTTAAACTACAAAAACATCTGCAGACTTGTTTCACTTCATATGGCTAAAGCCAGCTCCCCTTTTCTAAAACAAATTATTTGCTGTTATGTCATTTTCCCCTGATAAATTAAATTTTAGCTGTCAATCAAATAAATTGCTTATAAAGAAAGTCCTGTGACATGACTTTTAAAGTATTTCCAAGGTATTTGAGAAGTGGGTCACCTTTGGTTTCCTTTAGCCTGGCTGCCAAAGCCATTTTACATCATTTAATTTGGCCATTCTCACAGGGGGGCAAAACACATTTTAAATCCTGGTTTTCTTTTTCACCTTGCATAACAAACACTTTCTTAATGTAGTTGTTAGGAGAAAAATTACAGAAGAAACTACAGAGAAGGGGCCAATTATCTTTGAGCATAGTCAAGGGGGTGGGGCCCAGAACCAAAAAATGTTTTGAGAATGGCTGATTTAATTGACAGTTTTTCTTAGACCTGTTTAGCTAGATTGATAAAGACAAAATTATATTGCTTACTCTTCCATTCTTATTCTACATATTATAAACGACATTGTTCATCACGAACCATTTTTCAGGAAATTTACCGACTAATTACCATGCTTGGTCATCAGTGACCAATAATCTTTACCTCATTGCATCTATGGAAAATGAAAAGATGAGGCTGTTAAGCTCTAATACAATATGCATCAGGTTCTCATCGTCAGACATTGCACAAGAACCACGACTTTCTTAGATGAGATTAATGCAGTGGTGCAGAAACTGCAATTATAGCATCACATTATTAAGGCCATGGAATGGACTCAAGATCAAGCAACTATGGAATTAATTTGAAACCTAGTTGATCAATACTTTTTTCCCTCCTTATGGCTCTGCAATAGATTTTGTCCAAATAAATTGCAGGTTAAAACTATAAAAAGTAGATAAAAGATAAAACCATATTAAAGTTTCAGAGTCCATTTTAAGTTCATTCTGTGTCAACCCCTGTCAGAAAAATAATGTTACTGTTAAAGGAAAATGTTTTTATCTACAGTTTCACTAACTGGTTTATTAATGAAGGTGACAACTGGTTTTATTTGGTTGACCTAATAGCTCAAGTCAGCAATGGTTGTCTGCCAGCACCAGACACAATACTGAAATGTTCAATATAAATTGAAATGCTCTTGCCCCAATTCAAAATATGCCACCTGAGTGACTATTTTTGGCATCTCCCCCAGTACTTCAGCAATAAGTGGGACCTGGCTCTTGGTAAACAACTCCAGGTGCTACAGGATCTTCAAGTTGTCAAGAAGAGGAATCTCCTTTTACAAGGCAATTCTTCATAGTCCAAGGTTGGGTGGAGCTGCAAACCTACAGCTTCAGTTAAGACGGGAACCTCAAATTCCCAAGACGCAACTTCCTTTTGTTCTACTTCTAGCTTACAAGATTTCAGAATACACTGTTTAAAACTTCCATTTTTTAAAAATAGCAAAGGAAATTAAATAAGCTGGCAGGAGAGGAAGAAGTTGCAAGAACTCTTACAAATGTGAAAAATAAAAGATGGTGGAGAACTCAAATATGGGTCCCTTGTAAGCAGAGAATAGAGCAGCCATTCTTAGCAGGGGCTGTAGGCCACTCCCTCTCCCTCTTCCCCCCCCTCCCCCAATCACTAAGGACCACATAGTGAAATCACAATTTTTTTTTAATGTAGACAGTAGGAGAGACCAACTAAACTCAACTTCACAGTAAACAGTAAACTGAGGCAAGTCCTGTGGGTCCATAGCAGAAAAAAGGTTGGAACTTGAGAAACTACAAAGCAATGACAGAGACTTAAAATTAGTTACAACAGAAGATGTAATAGTACATTAAAGCTGTGGGAAATTTAGATGAGAAAAATCAAAAGAAAATCTGAAAAGTGGCCAAAAAATGTTGGAACTCCTTCAGAAATCAGGCAGTTCTGACATTGTAAAGATGCTGCCAGATCTTCAAGGGGTGCTTGGATAATGGAGAGGTAGTTTACCCACACACACTTTAGATTGAATCCAGAGATAGATGCATAAAAAATGCATGTTTTGCATGGGACTTACACTCCTCGTCTTCAAGGAATGAGACACACATACACTGAAGCAAATGGCAAACCAGAGGTCTTTCAGCTGCTCCAGGAGGATACAAGCTCCAGTCATCTTCATTTTAGCATTCCCCACAGCTTGAGAGGCTGAACCCAGAGAACTCCTAGTTAAGTCTGGAGACTCAAATGCACACCTCAGGAAAACATCCAACAGGTTAAAAGGCCCATCACACCCTAGTCACTCTCCTTTCCCCTCTAACCAGAAATCTATGCCCTCTAGTTTTAGATTCTTCAACCCTGGGAAAGAGACCAACCATACACGTCCCTCATAATTTTATAAATCTCAATGACACCCTCAGCTTCTTGTCCCAAAAAAATCCAAACCCCTCCAGTTTCTCCTTACAATTCAAGCCCACCAGATGTGCTAATATTCTCATGAGCCTTCTCTCCACCCTTCCCAGCTCGTCATCTGTCCCATAGCTAGGCAAATCTGAGTTAAAAGCAGGACATCATCCATTTCACTTCTCCTTTTTCTGCCACTGTATGCAATAATTCTCGTGCCATGATAAGATCAATACGATTTTACAAAATTAATTTTATTTTCTGCATTTTATCATACCATCACAACTTAAAAAGGAGATTTGACACCACAGCCATTCCAGACAATTATTAACATCTCTTAGAAGCTCCAGTGAGGAATTCTGCATTAAAAGAAAGCAAACTGCTCTTTTGAAGTGAGGTTTACTTCATTGTTGGTAATTACTAAAGAAGCCTTTAGTGACTGCTACAGTCAGGTCTCTTTTCCACCTTCCCCTAAAGTGAGTTTGTTTCATGACAGGTGATCAGGTGACGTGCTGCCCGTGTTTCCTGTAGGTCATCTCACCTTAAATGAGACATTAATTCAGCAGCATGCTTTGCTGGCTGAGGACATGAAAGGTGCCGTCAAAGTCTGGCTGCTAAATTTTCCAATGTGCTAACTTCCCCCAACTTCCCCCAACTTCCCCCAACTTCCCCCAACTTCCCCCAACTTCCCCCAACTTCCCCCAACTTCCCCCAACTTCCCCCAACTTCCCCCAACTTCCCCCAACTTCCCCCAACTTCCCCCAACTTCCCCCAACTTCCCCCAACTTCCCCCAACTTCCCCCAACTTCCCCCAACTTCCCCCAACTTCCCCCAACTTCCCCCAACTTCCCCCAACTTCCCCCAACTTCCCCCAACTTCCCCCAACTTCCCCCAACTTCCCCCAACTTCCCCCAACTTCCCCCAACTTCCCCCAATAAAAATAATCAGAACAAAATATCTAAGATTTATATCAGCAGATTTCAATCATTAAAGTTCCCCAGTTTAAGATCAGGCATTGGTGTCCCACTGGAGAACATGTTCTTGATGCCCAAAGATGCACTTAAATGAAAAAAAGATTTTTCTACAAGAACAGGCCTTGATGAAACAGTGGAATTTTATAGGTTGGAAACAGAATTAGAATGAAAACCTCAAGGATTGTGGAGGAAGAAATGCATCCCATACTTTCCTTTGCTTTAAAGTGTTCATTGGAGAACCCTACTCTCAAAGGTAGTCTCCATTTTCCCATTAGTATAGTTTCTAGTCCATTGTTTCATGCTGATACACCCAGAACAACAATAATTTATGGTTTACTGTGGCACAGTGAGTCAATCCACTGCTCACAGCTCCAGTGACCCAGGTTCAATCTATGTGGAATTAGTACATTTCCTCTCTTCCTTCCCCCCCTCCCACACCCATGATAGCATGGGCACATTCCCTCCTCACAAAAGCATGCACTCTTCCAGCAACTCAGGCTTTCTTCCCCACAGTGACTGCTGGAAATTGCCTTGAGTGAGAAGTAGAATCTGGGAGATTTGATGCTAGGGATCAATTAGCAATGGTGCTTGACAGACTTGGTGGGATGAAAGGCCTGCTTCCATGATTTTCCTCCAAGAAAATAATTGCCAATACATTTTTAAAAAATTAGTGATAAACTGAATGTTTCTTTTATAAAAATGGTCAATACAGCTACACAAAAATTCAAAGTATTTATTGACCCTATGGGCATTTTATAAAATCATGGGGGAGGGGTAAAGACAAAGTGAATAGAGATGGTCCTTTTTCCAGGGTAGGGATGATTGGAGTCATTCCTTGCACAGAGGAGACTTAAGCACAATATGGCACAAGTTCCACCGTGGATACATCCATCCTCAGCTACTTCAACAACCACCACAAACTGGGAAGATTTTATGACTTTACAATGTTAATTTTAACTCTCAACTCATCCTTTACTCCTAAAGTCTCAGTATGAAAATTTTTGAAGTTTACAAATTTTAGAGTGGATTTGCTCACAAATCCAATATTGGAAATTTCAATTATGTCTGCATCTTATTATAACATTCCATTTCCATCCATTTAAAACTCTTTTTTAAAAAAAGTCCAAAAATCTCCATTTCCATACTGTGCAACACTGCAAACCAGCACGTACAATTCTTTTAGTTTAATTGTTAATTTAATATGGCGTGTCAAGAAACAGAGGGACAATTCCTCACTCCACCAGTGAATTTTCCTTTGCATCACCTGTCTACTCAACACTGCTCAAAGCTGTCTTCAATCATGGAGATTTTCATTTTCCTAAATAATCATTTGAGGGAGACAGCTAACTGGGTAGGAAATTGGGGGGTTGAAAGGAATTAATGATATGCCCTGTCCACCAGGTACTTAACCATGAAACAATATTATGTATCATTCCACAATCTCCCTCCTCAATTCATGCCAACATCTTTGACCAGGTGTTCCACTTTTATGAACCCATCATAAGATTCTAGTGAGTGTCAATTGTGATTAACCTGTCAAGTCAGATGCTCACTTCTCTATCCATTGCTGAACCATGCATTCTTGCATAATTCTCATCCTAATGCATTGAAATGTTTTACGTTGAAGAAAACTGAAACCATCACAGGATTCCCCTGGTCCTTATCTACCACCCCACCAGCCTCTGCATCCAACAAGTTATCCTGCAATTTCTGCCACCTACAACATGATCCCACCACTAGACATTGTCCTCTCACCTCCCTTCTCTACCATCCATGGGGACTGCTCCCTTCATGACTCCCTCATGCATTCATCCCTCCCCACCAATGACCCCCCCCACCCCCACCACCTTCATTCCCCCCCCCACCCCCACCACCTTCATTCCCCCCCCACCCCCACCACCTTCATTCCCCCCCCACCCCCACCACCTTCATTTCCCACCCCCACCCCCACCACCTTCATTTCCCACCCCCACCCCCACCACCTTCATTTCCCACCCCCACCCCCACCACCTTCATTTCCCACCCCCACCCCCACCACCTTCATTCCCACCCCCACCCCCACCACCTTCATTCCCCCCCCACCCCCACCACCTTCATCCCCCCCCCACCCCCACCACCTTCATTCCCCCCCCCCACCCCCACCACCTTCATTCCCCCCCCACCCCCACCACCTTCATTCCCCCCCCACCCCCACCACCTTCATTCCCCCCCCCACCCCCACCCCCTTCACCTTCATTCCTCCCTCTCCCTCCCCTTCCCCCCCCCCCCCCACCATGGCTGTAGGAAGCACCACAGACTCACACCTCCTCCCTCACAATTCAGGGGCCCAAAACAGGGATTTCAAGTAAGTCTTCACTTTTTTTCCCCCCAGCAGAAGTGATCTACTGCATCCAGTACTCTTCTTTACATCAACAAGACTGCTTCACTGAAACCTTCACTCTGTCCACATCAGTGACTGTGATCTCCCAGTGACCAACTCTTTCAATTTTGTGTCCCACTCCCATACTCACATGTTGGTCCATGGCCTCATATTATCCCTCTAAGACAATCCATAAATTGGAGGAGCAACACGATTTGCCACCTGGACACTAGCCAACCAGTTGGGATTAACAGACCTCTGGTTTCTGCAAATTTACTCTCCAAACTCTCTGGTCTTTCCCTTAGCACTCTAACCCCTTCCCTCTCTGCAAAGGCATCCACCCACCCCCCACTTGCTGCTGTGCCCTCCCTCCCATATCTACCTATTATCCCTGCCTTTGGGACTATGCTCATCATTCTACCCCTCTACTCTTGCGGTTCCCTCCCACCCATATCCACCTATTACCCCTGCCTTTGGGACTATGCTCATCCTTCTACCCCTCCACCCTTCCATTTTGTTTAGACATTGCTGACATTTTTCCACATCTTGATGAAAGGCTCAAACCCAAAATATTTGTAATGTATTTTTGTCTTTGATAATATAAAGTACACTGTTGGACCTGTTGAGTTTCTCCAGCATTGGATTTTTATTTCAATTGTAGAGTCTTCAGGCTTTCATGTTTTACTTCTGAAAAAGTTTGCCATTTTCAAATTTGCTTTATGTTCACAGCAGTGTCCGGAAGCAGAAGCCAAGAACTTCCCTAGCTAATTGGGAATCAATTAGCAAACATTCTCAGATTTGGAGCAATTAGAGAAATGTACTTAAATACAGAGTACACATTGCAAGTGCACATTGAACTGATACATTAGCAATATATCTAGTATGCAGTAGGATTATAACTTTCCTTGAATCCACATAGACCTTGGATCCAATTCTCAGTATTGAAACAGCCAAGAAAAACTGCTTAAAGTTTTTTAAAGTAACAGTTGAATTTTAAAAAACACTGCAAGATTTCAAATAGCCTAAAAGCTAAAAACTGACATTATAACCAATCAATATTAATTTCACACATCTTTATCAGAGAGCCAAATAGAGCACAAAAAAAATTTAAAAAATTTAGACTCACCAGTGTTCCAAGATAATCTGCTCTACAGCATGAGAGATTAACTCTCACAGAAGAGAACATATGCTTTTTTTTTAAATCTTCACAAGAAACCTCATCATCAACTATCCCTACTTTTAGGGAGTGGCTCATAAATAAGATTTAGGTTTGATTGTTTAATTGGGATTAATGGGATTAACCTGCCACCATTTAGTAGGTTAATTGGCCAGTAAATTGCTCCTTACATACACTTGTGGGAGGGGGGGGGGGATGTTGTCAGGATAGGAGGGAAAATAAAGTGGGATTATTGTGGCATTAATGATCAATATGTACTCAGTTGATTGAAGAGCCAGTTTCCATGCTGTTTTCCATTTAGCTCCAAGATTGGACAATCAGATCACCATAGTCAATTAAACTTGAATTTATATTTTCCACAATGTAGAAGCTTGATAACCTAATGGCATTTTAATTCTTCTCAGACTCCTTAGAAAGTAGAATCATTGGTGTTCCTCTTTTATGGCTACCTTGATTGCTGGCTCCAGGAAAGGTCTTCTGAGATGTTAACTCCCAGGGATTTGAAGGTTTTGGCTCTCTCCACCTCCTTCCTATCAGTGCAGACAGGTGTGTGGTTCCTCTACCTCTCCTTCCTAAAATCAACAGTAAGCTCCTTGATGTTGGTGATGTTTGTTGTTCTGGCACCACCCAACAAGTTTCTTTTTTTATTTTTTTTATTTTTCACACTATAAATAGTACTGAACAAAATACATAGACATTTTTTTCTCTTGAATATATACAGTGTCATTTTCTCCCCTTTTTTCCCCCTCCCTTCCCTCCCTCACCCCGCTTCCCATTTATTTAAAGTTCAATCTATAAGATACATTAAACCCGTTAAACAATGTCATCACTTAATAAAAATAAAAAGAAATTTTTATCTTTTACTTTTATTTACTGAGTCAGTTCATTTCGTTGTCTTCTCCTTCTGTCACTTTAGGTGGTGGAGGTCCGTGGTAGGATTTCTCTATTGTATTTCATGTATGGTTCCCATATTTGTTTGAATATTGTGATATTATTTTTTAAATTATATTATTTTTTCTAATGGAGTACATTTATTTATTTCTATGTACCATTGTTGTATTCTCAAGTTGTCTTCTAATTTCCAGATTGACATAATACATTTTTTTTTGCTACAGCTAAGGCTATCATAATAAATCTTTTTTGTGCTCCATCTAAATCAAGTCCAAATTCTTTATTTCTTGTATTACTTAGAAGGAAGATCTCTGGTTTTTTTGGTATATTGCTTTTTGTGATTTTATTTAATATCTGGTTTAGATCTTCCCAAAATTTTTCCACTTTCTCCTGTCCAAATTACATGTATTGTTGTTCCCGTTTCCTTTATACAGTGAAAACATCTGTCTGATACTGTTGGGTCCCATTTATTTAACTTTTGGGGTGTGATATATAGCCTGTGTAACCAATTATATTGTATCATGCATAAACTTGTGTTTATTATATTTCTCATATCTCCGGAGCATAGCTTTTCCCATGTTTCATTCTTTATCTTTGTTTAGATCTTGTTCCCATTTTTGTTTAGGTTTACAGTTAGTTTCCTCATTCTCCTTTTCTTGCAGTTTGATGTACATGTTTGCTATAAATTTTTTAATTATCATTGTGTCCATAATCACATATTCAAAATTGCTTCCTTCTGGTAACCTCAGACTGTTTCCCAATTTGTCCTTCAAGTAGGTTTTCAGTTGGTGGTATGCAAACATTGTATCATGAGTTATATTTGTCCTTCATTTGTTCAAAAGATAATAATTTATTTCCCGAAAAACAATTTTCTATTCTTTTGATCCCTTTTCTCTCATATCTCCCTCACTATTTGCATTAGCTATAGAACCACTAGCAGAACTGATAAGAACAGAAAATAAAATAAAAGGGATAAAAATAAAGAAAAGGAATATAAAATCAGTCTATTTGCGGATGGCGTTATAATATACTTAACAGAACCAGAAATATCAATAAAAGAATTACATAAGAAATTGAAGGAATATGGAGAAGTATCGGGGTACAAGATCAACACAAATAAAAGTGAAGCAATGCCACTGAATAATGCGGATTTCACAAAGTTTAAGAAAGAATCACCAATTAGATGGCAAACACAAGCAATTCGATACCTAGGTATACAACTAAATAATAATCTCGGCCATCTATATAAACTAAATTATCAGCCATTAATGAAAAAATTACAAGACGATTTAGAGCACTGGAAAGACTTACCACTAACACTGATAGGAAGGATAAACTGTATTAAAATGAACATCTTCCCAAGGATACAATACCTATTTCAATCATTACCAATTCACCTAACAGAGAAATTCTTCAAGGAGCTAAAGAAAATAATAAGGAAATTCTTATGGAAAGGGGGGAAACCAAGGATAGCACTAGATAAATTAACAGAATGGTACAAACAAGGAGGCTTACAACTACCAAACTTTAAGAATTATTATAGAGCAGCACAATTAAGATACCTATCAGATTTTTATCAAACAAGGGAAAAACCAGATTGGACCAGATTAGAACTAGATAAAATAGGGGAGAAGATACCTGAACATATACTATACAAGTGGGATGATAAATTGGTGCAACGTAGGAATTCACCAGTATTGCACCATCTGCTCAACATTTGGAAGAAGATTCACGTAGAAAGGAATAAAATAAATTATCAACTACCAAAATGAATATTGACACAAAATTAACTAATCCCTTTCTCACCCAACAAGTTTCTTGATGTCCATTATTCATTCTGACTCAATGTTTTCAGGTATTTGGCCAACAGTAATGGTGTTGTCAGCAAATGTATAGATTGAATTGGAGTTGAACTTGGCTGTGCTGTTGTAGGTGTACAAGGAATAATGGACTAAGCACGCAGCCTTGGGGTGCCTTGTGTTGATGGTTAGCGAGGAGGAGGTGATATTGCTGATCTGCTCTAATCGGGGTCCACCAATGAGGTAATCGAGGATCAAGTTGCAGAGGGATGGTCGAGAGTCCCAGGACCTTTTGTCTAAAGGGGAACTGTGTAGGAATGGTTGTGGGGGGGGGGGGGAGAGTTGAAGTGTTTGGCTGGAGGATGGTCAAGTTTGGACCCAAAAGCAGAGTGTAGGTATTCAGCAAAGTGGTCATTCATTCTATGTTTCTATCCATGGATGCTATCTAGCCTGCTGAGTTCCTCCAGAGGCACTGTATTTGGTTAAGATTCCAGCATCTGCAGGTTTTGTGGTTTGCTTGGTTTTATCCCCATATCTGTTCAAATATTTGCTGTCATTTTCTTTGTACTGCTCATGTTAAAAAGGAACCACCTTTCACCACTGCAGGATAAATCATCATTTGACACAAGATCCAAGATGAATGGTTAAATATTGACAATCTTTTGCTTAATCATATGAGAACAAGGTGGAATAATTTGCAGATGTTTAATGTGTGGAGAAGAGCAGCAGCTTCAACCATCAGCAGACCATGTCTACTATTGCTCTATACTGGGCAAAGCCGCTTGCTGAGTATACAGTGCGGAGATTGTTCATTTGACCCAATTCATCAATGCTGAAGTTGTACCATGCACAAACCTCCCACTCCTCTGACCTCTGAGTGTTTACAAGTTTGCTGTTTGTGTCTTTAGATGAGATGTGGATAGTACGGGTAACCTACTCTGGGACTGAGATGCACAGGTAAGAGTAGGTCACAGATAAAGTTCAAGTCCTTCCTTGTTACTGTGACTGTAGCTCCTGCCAGCAGCTGCTGAGCTGATTACAGCCCGGGAACTTTCCCACTGGACAAATCCTTGCACCATCTGCTGCTGGCTGACTAGTTCCTATCCTCCCAGCAGTCCTTAAAGGATCATTACTTTCTTTACAGCAGCTGCCAGGGAAGATGCTCCACAGAGCTGCACCGTGACAGGGCTTTCACAGTCAACTCCAAGTACAGGTCTTAATACGTTAACCAATCTGGTGCGAGAACTCAGCAGGTCGTGCAGCATCAGTGGGAGAAAAAGAATGGTTAATGTTTCAGGCTTCATCAGATCTCAAAGCCTTTATTGGTGGTGTGGAGGGGTAGGCAAGGTTGGATAGCAGTGGGATGCTGCCAGTATATGTTTACACTCTGGGTCAACATCCAGACCAAGCATCAGGGCTGTGAATTCAGTGCGGCAGAATATTAAAAGAATTCACAAATGCCATTGAGGGTGGTGAATATATTACTAAATCTCACCTCCCACTTGCTGCACAGGCAGACGTGCATGGCCTCCATCCATTCAACTCACAGCAACCCATCCCAGTCAGTACATTCAGCCACCATTCATGTGCCTAATTCACATTTCTACATGTTGCCATGACCCTCCCCTCACCTTTACCCTACATGTAACCATGACCCCCCTCACTTTCCCGTGTGCAACCACGACCCCCCCTCACCTTCCCGTGTGCAACCACGACCCCACCCTCACTTTCCTGTGTGCAACCACGACCCCCCCCTCACCTTCCCGTGTGCAACCACGGCCCCCCCCCACCTTCCCGTGTGCAACTACGGCCCCCCCCCACCTTCCCGTGTGCAACCACGGCCCCCCTCACCTTCCCGTGTGCAACCACGGCCCCCCTCACCTTCCCGGTTGCAGCCACGGCCCCCCTCACCTTCCCGTGTGCAACCACGGCCCCCCTCACCTTCCCGTGTGCAACCACGGCCCCCCTCACCTTCCCGTGTGCAACCACGGCCCCCCTCACCTTCCCGTGTGCAACCACGGCCCCCCTCACCTTCCCGTGTGCAACCACGGCCCCCCTCACCTTCCCGTGTGCAACCACGGCCCCCCCTCACCTCCCCGTGTGCAACCATGGCCCCCCCTCATGTTCACCTCACGTGTTACCATGACAGCATGATGGTCAGGAATCCTCGCAGTGACGTGGTCAGACAATGTGATGATCAAGGATGCTTGCAGTGATGTGTGTAGCTCAGTTTCCAGTGTGATGGTCAGGAAGCCCTCATTTCCTATCTTCTCCCCAGCTTAAGTACATTTTCAATGCCATCCAAACTGCATCATAGGGTCTAGTTTCCAGCCTGTTATATTTTGACATTTTTCTGTTACCCTTGTTTCGTATGGCCCATCTGATACAGTCGTGCTGGGCAACAAAACTTCACTCGCGTCTTGAGCAAGGTTTTCAGCAAGAAAGACGGAAATTGCTGGAAACAATCAGGACAGGGAATAGAAACGGGGATAGAAAGAGAATTCATGTTTCAGGTCAATAATTCATGAAAAGAAGGGTTTAGAAAGGATTCAACCAAATGTGGTCCAATGGGATTTGCTCAGAATGAGTTGTGGCAGGGATGAGTTGGGCTGAAAGCCCTCTATGTCTCCCATAAAAATTGGAAAACATTAGAAATCCAAGATGTTTGAGAATGCAGAGTGTGAGAGAGAACATAAAAGAATACAGATTATAGGAGAAGGACAAGGGAGACTGAATGATATCGTGTGTTGGAGGCTCATTTTCTTTTTCATTAATTTTCAACATCATTGTTAGTATATATAATCACCCTTTCCTAATTGCCCTTTAGAAGGTGGTGGTGAGCCAGTTTCTTGAACTACTAATGAAGGTGTTTTTGGACAAGGAATTCCAGGATTGGACCCAGCCACAATGATGGATCGGTGAGGAATTTCCAAACTATGATGGTAGAGTGAATGTTGCAGGTGACGTCTTTTCTGGTATTGGAAGTTGAGAGCTGCTGGAGCTGCATTCATCTAGGTAAGAGGATATTATTTCATTGATCTCTTAAATTCTGTATTGTATGTGTGGAAAGGCCTTGAGGTGTGAGCAATCCAGTTATTCATCATGTGATACCCAGTCACCGATGTACCTTTTATGTGACTGGTGCAGGTGAGCTTCTAGGAGTGTCTAGGATGTTGAAAGTGGTACCATTGTGAGTCAAAGGAAGATTGAGATCCTCTTCCTTGTTGAAGATGGCCATTGTCTGACAACTGTGGCACTGATGTTACATTGTTTATCAGCTCATGCTTGAATGTATCCAGATCTTGTTGCAAGCATGAGCTTCCTCATTTGTTCAGAAGTTACAAAAGAATTCAATGTTGCGCAATCATCAGTAAACAACCCCCTTCCTCCCCCCCGCCCCCCCATTTGACCTGATAATGGAAGGAAGGCCATTGAAACGGCAGCCTAGACTGTCCTGAGAATTTCCCATAGTGATGGCCTGTGGCTGAGATGATTTAACTCTGACAACCACAACAATCCTCCCTGGGTTGTTCCTTGGAGCCCTTTGTCTTTTACCAGGCCTCATTCAGTCAAATGTTGCTTTGATACAACTCAGAATCAGGTTTGGACCAAGATCGTGATGAGGTCTAGAGCTGAGCAGTCCTGAACCCTGGTGAGTAGATTATTGGTGAGTGACACCATTAATGATGATCTCCATTGACCCATCACCACTGGAAATATCTCAAAGCTATTATCTGCTGACAGAAGAATCTGGTAACCAACAATTGAGAGAAGATTTGATGCAAAGCAACTTTACAGCTGCAGGATTTTCAGTTTATTTTGTATTAAGAGTGATTGATGAATAGCTGTTCTTTTTTTTTCTTTGGCTTGGCTTCGCGGACGAAGATTTATGGAGGGCTATGTCCACGTCTGCTGCAGGCTTGTTGGTGACTGACAAGTCCGATGCGGGACAGGCAGGCACGGTTGCAGCGGTTGCAAGGGAAAATTGGTGGGTTGGGGTTGGGTGTTGGGTTTTTCCTCCTTTGTCTTTTGTCAGTGAGGAGGGCTCTGCGGTCTTCTTCCAAGGAGGTTGCTGCCCGCCGAACTGTGAGGCGCCAAGATGCACGGTTGGAGGTGATATCAGCCCACTGGCGGTGGTAGATCGCAATAATTTGATGAGTTTCCATTTGTACCATTGGAGAAGGTTGCTCCAAATCTCTGGCAATAATTTGGGGTTTCAACAAGTGCAGAAATCAAACGTTGATGTAAATGCAGGAAACAGCTCTGTTTCCCTTTATGATAAATGCAAGATTGGGACCATTCAAGCATATTGTGGCTGTTACATGTTGTTTCAGAAGAGATTAGGTTTGCTTTAAATCTTTTTTCCTCTTGTTGTCCTTACACTTCAGTGGGAATCAGTGGGCATATCTGTGAAAAGCAAAATAATTACTCACAACAGTTTGTTGATGGCATTGTAAGGAATTTGGATTGAAACAAATATTCTGCACCAGCATTTAAGAATCTCCAGCAATGAACTGTTCTCGCCAGATAGTTGCTCAGTTCCAGCTCTCTGTCAGAGGCAGGTAGAGCTCTCCAGCTCTGCAGTCTATTCATCATAATCTCCGAAGCATTGTACTGGATGGTTGCCAATGTATTAACAGTGCGATGATTTGTATTTCAGATGAAACAAGTACAAAATTCATAGTGAAGCATCCTCATGTGCACAGTTCTGGAGTAGTTTAAGTACAAACTGATGCTGGGGTCCTCATTTATACATCATGGATGTAATAGTCCAGCTCCTATGTGTGTAATTGAAAAGCAAAATATTGCGGATTGCTGGAAAGCTTAAACAAAACAGGCTTAGCATAGCAGTTAGCAAAATGCTGTTACAGTTCCAGTGACTTCATGGAAAGGAAGGGATTAGAAAGGTATTAACCAAATGAAGTCCAATGGGATTTGCCCAGAATGCCAACTTGGTCGGCAGGGATGAGTTGGATCCCATGCTGTCTGCAAGGAGTTTGTTCATTCTCCCCGTGTATGCGAGGGTTTCGTCCAGTTTCCCACCCTCCAAAACATAGCGGAGTTGAAGGTCAATTAATTGTAATTAAGTGGCATGTGCTCATGGGAAGAAAGGGCCTGTTACCATGATGCATGTCTAAATTAAAAATAAAAATAAATTAAAAGCAAGGAAACATTCAGCAGATCAGGCAGCATCTATGAAGAGAGAAACAGATGAAGCTGGAATCATTAACTCTCTTTCTCTCTCTCTACAGATGCAGACTGACCTAATGGCTATTTCCAGCATTTTTTTGTTCTATGTCATACGTTGCAAAAATATGAACCTCCAAGCCTAGGTTTTAGCAGAGGGGCAGCTGCCCCTCACTGTGAGGTGGCTGTGGTTTGCAGGGAATGCCTCCAGTTTCCTTCCACCATTCAAAAATATACTGAGGGTATAGGTGAATTGGGTCTAATTGAGTGGCAATGGGTCATGTGCCATAAGGGTCTGATACTGTGTTTGTGTCCAAATTAAAAAAAAAATAAAACTGTGTCGCTTCCAGAGACCAGATAGCCTTTGAAGTTCAGCCCTTCAGTGCTGCACTACAAGAGCCCAACACTATCGATGTTGGGTTTTGCAAGAGATATTAAAATGAGTCAGTTCTCCTGACTGTGGGTACGATCCTTTCATGAATTGATGTAGATCAATTCTTTTTTTAAAGACCTATTAGCATTAATATAGCATCTCTCATATCCCTTTCTGAAATGCTTTATTTGACTCGGGCCCAAAACGTCGGCAATATATCTTTGTCTCCTATAGATGCTGAAAGACTAGCTGAGTTCCTCCACCATTTTGATGTGTTTACTACAATATAGCACCTGCAGCCTATCGTGTTTCAACCAAATTATTTACCCTGCTGCCCTTTATCGAGTAGTTGCTTGTCCTCAAGCAAAGACTAGAATGTTGATTCTGGTTCTGCTGAATGTACATTAGTCTCAATGAATAAATTATAAGAAAATGCAAATTGAATGTAATCAATATATTATTTAAGCTCAAGCAAATTGTTTATAACCTTTCTGAAAATTGGCACTGACATGAATATTCTGCTGAATAGTGAATGAGTATTTACTGCCAATCCTTAATACCCGTGGATGCAGGAGTAAGTTTGAGAGAATGAATTTACTTCAGTTTCCCAGCCAATGTCAGTTGTGGACTCTCCCAGTACCAGCATAGAACATCAGCTACACATTGACCCCCCCAACCCCCCCTGCTGGACAAAGTTCCAACAGCTGCTGGAATTCATCAGGTTTGAAATGGAATAACACTAAAATTTTAACTTGGCATTCATCCCAAATTTATTTTACATTAGGCCCAATAGAAAAGTGAAATAAAAACAGGAAGTGAACATAGAACACTACAACATGGTACAGGCCCTTCGGCCCTTGATGTTGTGCCAGCCTATATATTTCTATCACAAATAAACAAAAACCTTCCTACCTCGTAACCCTTTATTTTTCTTTCATCCATGTCCCTGTCTAAGAGTCTCTTAAATGCCCCTAATATTCCAGCCTCCACCACCATCCCTGGCAATGCATTCGAGGCACTGACAACTCTCTGTGTGGAGGATATAAAACTGACCCCTGATGTCTCCCCTAAACTTTCTCCCTTTGTACAGATTTCCTCTGGTGTTTGCTGCTCTCACCTTGGGGGTAAAGGTGTTGGCTGTCTACCTTATCTATACTTCTCATAATGTTGTAGACTGGAAAAACAGGCAGCATTGATTTACTAAAAAACAGAGTCAATGACTTCATCAGAACATTAGAAAAGTAAGTGGGTAAAGAGCTTTTTCATTATAAAGTGCACTGTTTGACCTGCTAAGTTTCTCCAGCATTCTGCTTTTAGCCCCCACGTCCTGCATGGATTTCTACCAGCGTGGGGGGGGGTTCCAATTTCCTTCCACATTCCAAAGACATATGCGGTTAATTGGTCATTTGGATAAGGAAGGGCCTGTTTCTGTGCTATCTCTCTAAATTTAAAAAAAAGAACAAATTTAAATTTAAATAATCCAGCAAGCAGTCTGCTTCATCCCTGAGTCCCAAGGATGGCCCCATACCCCAATCGAAGATGAAGAGCTACTCAAAGACAGATTAATTAAAGAGACAGGTAAAGGGATGCCCAGCGGCACCCTTGTGGACCGAGGTGTCTGATAAAGCTGAACCTGATTTCTCCAATATCGTGGGACCAGATGCAGAGCGCTAGATTGGAACATCAGAAGTAAAACACAGACATCTCTAGACACCGTAGTTGAAGTAAAAACCCCATGCTGGAGAAACTCAGCAGGTTAAACTGCAAAGATAAAAATATATAACTAACGTTTCCGGCTTGAGCACTTCATCAAGATACGGAAAAATGTCGGCAAGAATCCGAACAAAAAAAGTAGGATGGGGAGTGTGGTCACAAACGCAAGAGGTGATAGGTGGAGAAGTGAGGTAGGGGACTGCTGCAAGCAAGGGGAGGAGGGATGGCTGGGTGAATAGAGAGAAGAGGGAGGAGAGCTGGGAAGGGGAGGGAGAGGAGAGCAGGTTAGCAGAAACCGGAAAAATCGATGTTAATGCCATCTGGCTGGAGAGTGCCAAAATCAAGTGGTGTTCCTCCAGTTTACAGGTGGTATAAGGCCATGGTCAGACATGTGAGTGTGAGAGGGTGACACAGAACTTAAATAGTTGGCTCCTGGGAGGTCTCTGTCACCGGTGTGGATCAGGCAGAGTTGCTCAGCGAAGCGATCTCCCATTCTGTGCCCAGTCTCTCTGATAGAGGGAGCATTGGATGCAGTAAGTCAAACCTGCAGATACACAAATGAAGTGTTGCTTCATTTAAAAGGCCTGTTCCCAAGATGATGCCTTTCAGTCCAGATCTTCCGAAATGTCTGCCTTCTTCCACAAACATGGCTTCCCCTCCACCACTATCAACTCACCCATCACCCACATCTCCTCATTATCTGCCCTGACCTCCTCTTTCCCCCTGATGCAACAAAGACAGAATCCCCCTACCAAGCCACCAGCCTCCGCATCCAACACATTATCCTCCAGAATTTCTGGCACTTACAACAGGATACCAACACCAGACACATCTTCCCCTTTCTGCCTTCCAAAGGGACTGCTCCCTCCAGGAATCCCTTGTGCACTCATCCCTCCACACCAATCGCACCCCCCCTCCTCCGGCACCTTCCCCTGTGGCCGCAGGAAGTGCCTCATATGTGCCTACACCTCCTCCCTCACCACAGACCAGGGCCCCAAGCAGGCCTTTCAAGGGAAGTAGTACTTATTTATCTGCATGACTGATTTACTGTATCCAGTTCTCCCTCTGTGTCCTTCTCTACATTGGAAAGACTGAGCGATACTGGAAGATGGCTTCGCTGAGCACCTTCACTTCATCCGCACCAGTGACAGGGACCTTCCAGCAGCCAACCATTTCAGTTCTGTGTCACACTCCCATACTCACATGTCTGTCCACGGCCTTGTGTACTCTCCCACCAAGACAACCCTTAAGTTGGAGGAACAACTCCTGATGTTCCATCTTGGCGCTCTCCAGCAGATGGCATTAACATTGACTTTTCCAGTTCCCTCACCTTCCCCCTCCCGTCTTCCATTCTCTTCCCCCTCTTACCTCTCTGTTCACCTAGTCATCCCTCCTCCTTTTGCTTGCTGCTGTCCACTCCCTCCCTTCTCCACCTATTACCTCCTTCCTTTGCAACCATGCCTCCATCCCCCCCCCCACCCCGCCACATCTTTTGTTTGGATGGCTGTCGACATTTTTCCATATCTTGATAAAGGACAATGTTTGACCTGCTGAATTTCTCCATTGTGGGTTTTACTTTTTAATTGGAATATCATAGCCTGCTCATTAAATCTTGTTTGCAGTTTCTTCATGGTATCTTAAGAGAAAATCTAATTCGTAGATATTTTCAATGCTCATCCTGGGACATTGATATTTTGATAAATAAATTTTCAAAATTAACATTTCATTGAGTCTGTTTCAAAACTCGCATTCCAAAATTTCACTGATTCTTCAGCTAGGTAATTACTGGAGCAAGTACCTTTTTTTTCCAAACAGGTCCTAATTGCTTGAGATAAACCTGGTTTATATAACACCATGCTCTGGGGAAACTATTCACAGTTAAGTCTCTCACTTTGTGACCTCCTTTCATTCATTCGAAGCCCCTTAATTCAAATTACTGGTTATTTTGCATTGAAGCCATGTTAACAAGCATCCAGTAGTGGTTTATCCAACTGTTATTTCAAATTACTATCTTTTTTAACCAAAGAAATTACTTTCAATGATCGGTAGATTGTGCTTGACCTTGTCTTCGTGTTTCTAATTTGCAATAAGGTCAATCTTGGATACCAATCACTCCAATGGGAAACTGTAACTAATGATCTCATTGCTTCCTACTGTAGTATCAGAGACAAGTTACAAAAGCACAGCACAATAGCAGAGTTTTTAATGGCTATGAACCATCAAGGCAGCCTGTTTTACATACAAATTGTTTGAAAGAATTGCAGAGAAGTGATACACAAACAGATGGATTGTAAACCTTGGCATTCAGTCTTCAGATTGAAAGTCAAATGAGAATAATGCAGATTTATATATATATACGTGTGTGTATTTATATATATGTGTGTATGTATATGTATATACATATATGTATGTATGTGTATGCATATATATATATATATATTCTTTGGCTTGGCTTCGCGGACGAAGATTTATGGAGGGGGTAAAAAGTCCACGTCAGCTGCAGGCTCGTTTGTGGCTGACAAGTCCGATGCGGGACAGGCAGACACGATTGCAGCGGTTGCAAGGGAAAATTGGTTGGTTGGGGTTGGGTGTTGGGTTTTTCCTCCTTTGCCTTTTGTCAGTGAGGTGGGCTCTGCGGTCTTCTTCAAAGGAGGTTGCTGCCCGCCAAACTGTGAGGCGCCAAGATGCACGGTTTGAGGCGTTATCAGCCCACTGGCGGTGGTCAATGTGGCAGGCACCAAGAGATTTCTTTAGGCAGTCCTTGTACCTTTTCTTTGGTGCACCTCTGTCACAGTGGCCAGTGGAGAGCTCGCCATATAATACGATCTTGGGAAGGC